>NC_092145.1:61220104-61520104 GCF_043159975.1 Macaca nemestrina
ACAAAATTCTACTGCAGTCTGTTGAAACAAAATTTAAGTTAGATGAATTTCAAGAATTTTTCCATATATTTTCTCTAAATATCTAGACACAGATCCTGGAAAAAGTCTGTTTTATCTTAGCTTTATTATTATATTCATAAACTAGCTTGGGTTAGCCTACTTATTCTAAAAATAAAGAATAACTGAATATTATGGAATAAATACCTGTGAATAAATAATATTCTGAGAATTTCATAACCTAAGCATAATTTCCCTCTGAAAGTATACATTGCACATAATTGCCAGAATATTAAAATTTGAAACAGTAGCAGATATACAAGATAATTCAATTACATGTTTCAATGCTGAATATGAACGTTCTAGTGGTTATATGGTTAAAAAAAAACTATCACAGAGGATGAAAGTTAAAACTAGAAAGAAATGGATTCCGTTTAATCATCAGCTACAGTAAGGCTGTTGTTGGTGGTGGTTTCCAGCCCTCATTTCTACTTGAGTAAAACCAGCCTGTAAAGGTTTAGTTTGGTAAATAAAATAAATAAGAATGTATCCAAACTGATTTATGTGTACAATAAATTGCAAATAGAGCATAACATAAATCTGGCAATTTTCTCTGCACACATAAATTACAGGAACAAGATTTGTTATTCTGTACATTTTGTGCCCACATTTATAGTCTGTTAAACCTTCATGAGTGTTACTACCTATGAAAGATACTAAAAGTTCTAGAGGTAAATTCCAACCCTGGAAGCAAAAACTTTGTTGTAATATAGTAGATCCATGGTACCTACTCTTAAGGATGGGAGAATGCCACATATAAACAGATAGAGAAGAGCAAGTTTTATACGAAGTCCATTATAGCATTTTTCCATTTAATCAGATTAATCCTTTCAAACATTTTATTTAAAAATATATGTATTTTCTTTTATATCACAATATATTGGGCATTTCCCCCGTTGATGCATATTGCTAATATTCATTGTTTTAAAACTCTCTAACCAGCTTCTTTTTGACTTAAAAAGGACCTAATAATGGACCGGAAAGTTTATAACTCTTTCTGGCAAGAAAGAAAAAAATACTGTAACCCAACTATTATGTTCAGTTTATCTTAAAATTCTGAAACACAAATATATAGAAAAGAAGAATATGCATGCAATAACATCTGTCATCACAGTTTCCAAGAGATGAACACCTCTACAGCTCATACAACACACTAGTCTAAAATAATGTGGACAAACATACGTAATTGCTCCATATCTTTTTTTTTTTGAGACGGAGTCTTGCTCTGTTGCCCAGGCTGGAGTGCAGTGGCTGGATCTCAGCTCACTGCAAGCTCCGCCTCCCGGGTTTATGCCATTCTCCTGCCTCAGCCTCCCGAGTAGCTGGGACTACAGGTGCCTGCCACCTCGCCCGGCTAGTTTTTTGTATTTTTTAGTAGAGACGGGGTTTCACCGTGTTAGCCAGGATGGTCTCGATCTCCTGACCTCGTGATCCGCCCGTCTCGGCCTCCCAAAGTGCTGGGATTACAGGCTTGAGCCACCGCGCCCGGCCGCTCCATATCTTTTTATGTTGCCAGAATGTAAGTCTGCTGCACACTATATGACATTAATCTGTTAGCTTTCTTTTACATTTCCTATCAATAGGAAACTCTTAGCAATGAAATTTGGATTCGTTTACATATCTATTTTTTAAACATGCTAAATTCGAGTTGGTCAACTTAAAATGCATATATATATTCATACATGCATATATACATACATACATACATATGCATACATATATATACATACATACATATGCATTTTAGGTTGACCAAGTCGAATTTAACATGTTTAAAAAATAGACGTGTAGGCCAGGCGCAGTGACTCACGCCTGTAATCCCAGCACTTTGGGAGGCCGAGGCAGGCGGATCACGAGGTCAGGAGATCGAGGCCATCCTGGCTAACACTATGAAACCCCATCTCTACTAAAAAGTTCAAAACAAAAATTAGCCGTGCGTGGTGGCGGGCGCCTGTAGTCCCAGCTACTCGGGAGGCTGAGGCGGGAGAATGCCGTGAACCCGGGAGGCAGAGCTTGCAGTGAGCCGAGATCACGCCACTGCACTCCAGCCTGGGCGACAGAGTGAGACTCTGTCTCAAAAAAAAAAAAAAAAAAAGAAAAAACTAGACTTGCAAATGGATCCAAATTTCATTGCTAAGAGTTTCCTATTAATAAAAATATTTATAATAAGAACTTATGTATTCATACTAGATGTGACATCAAATTTGTGAATTTGGGAAAGAAAAACCAATTTTGCAATTATAATGAAAAGTTGTCCATTGCTTTAAAACTGCCTTTAAAATATATAGAATTGTAATATTACACTGAAAATAATTTGATTATTTAATTTAAATAATATAATTTGAATTATATAATGGATATACTAAACAGCTCGTATGAACCATACATTTAGTTCAAGACGAAAGGTATTTTCTATACATCTAATACGCACTCACCTAACATTTATGGAGCACTTCTTATGTGCCAAGCTCTGTGCTAAGTGCTGCTAAGTGCTTCACATACTGTGTTGTTAACTGAGGATAGACTGTGACATCAAGTGCAGGTAGAAGTGTAGAAGGCATGGATGGACTCAGGTGTGCTGGAAATATCACTTCATTTTCTATAATAATGTAATTTCTGCTTCTTAGTCTCCATTTTAGAGGAATGATCGAAATTTAAACTCTCATTTTCGGTGTTCTCTACCCTATAGAATTTATGCTACACTTTTAGGATCTCACACTACACTAATATTTTAGGGGAGAGATTTTGGTCTTCAGATATCTGACCATGCAGTTACCACAGAGATGACCATTATCTCAGCCTGAATGAGTCCGTCAGGTGTAGGGATACACAGTTGATTTTGTGCCAAACCTAGATACAGGAATCTTTGCTGAGGCTTAACTTCTTGTGTCAAGTGTCTAATTCACACTCTACAGCTATTCCCCTCCAGGACTTGTTACCTCTTTGACGATGCTTACAGGAAGTAGAGCTCAGAGAACATCAGGTATTTTCCTCTCTCTTCCACCACACCTTGGAAGTTTTTGTTTGTATGTTCTTGTTTCTGCATTTGAATGTGTATGGTCATACTTCAGAGGAACCCAGGAATCTCATTTATTTAGTACAATATAGTGGCCAGGTGCTCAGGCCCTATTATCAGAGAGATCTCAGTTCAACTTCCCAATTCCACCATTTACTGACCATATGACTTTAGGAACATTATCTCACGTATCTGAGTCTGTATCCCCATCTTTAAATTGTAAATGTTAAAGATGCCTATCATAGTAATATTGTGAGGATAAAATGAAATAGTGCACATATACAAAAAAGCCTATTAAAGTTACTGTTAAATAAATGGTAGCTGTTTTAGGAAATATGAAGTAACTCACCTCAAAAGATTGGAAGCCTCAAAAAAATACACTAGATATGATTTTACTAATGACTTTGAAGGGCTCTAACAAGTGGAAGCACTATTGAAAGTAAGTTGAAAGCCTGAGTCCTTTTTGCATTACTTTAAAATTAGTCTTATTAAAATGGTACAAATGAGTTGATGCTCTTCCCTAGGTGATATATTCTGCCTTCTGATTGGTCTAGATCTGCCTGGCTGATGAAAAAAATCTTTAATGAGATTGAAACCCCTCTGGTCTTTTAGAAGGGTTCCAATAGATAAATCAGGTTCCTGCAATTTTTTCCCCATAAACATGCTTGACACGCAAGACGTGCTTATTAATGGGATTATTTTGAATAGACTATGGAGACCTGTAACAAAAAAATAGAACAAAAGAAAATGTAAACAAAAGTGGAATGAATGTGAAAAACCTGTTTCTGTTATATTTTTTAAAAGGGGAGAAACAGACTCTGTGCATTATAGAAAGATGCACTTATGTGATTGTGTGCAAGGGCTAAGGATAGCAGATGGAGCAGGGGCAGGACAAGAAGTTGCTTTTCTTACTACTGAACAAAAACCAGACCATGGACTATTTTCTTTTCTGGGAGTTACACATAAAATTGTGTTTCATCCCTCTTTGAACACACATGTTTCTTAATGCATATTCAAAGAAGCTATATGCCTGGAGATGTGTCAATAAGGCTATTAGCCCACCTGTATGTTCTAAATCTAAAAAATTAAATCTCACTAATACAATATTTACATATGAATAGAACACCAGCGTGTTCTATTCTACTAGAATTAGAATAGAATTAGAATACCATACCCAAAGGAGAACAAAATATACAAATATTTTAATATAAATATGTGCAATATATTTACTCATTTTTTCCTATTTTCAATCCAACCCTCTTCTCTTTGCCATTCTCCTCTTCCAAATCATCTATTAGAGAAATGTTGGGATTCCGAAGGGTTAATGAAAGCCTCTGAAAACACATGAACGACAAAGAAACGATAAGACTCCTCATGCTCCAAAGATCCCTTAATTAACAACAGTTTGCCCTGTTTTCTCCTCCTTCCCTCACTTTCAGCAGCCAAAACTCAAGACTCTATTAGAATGGGAAGTAAGAAATAAATATGGCTATATTTATGACCATATATTTTAAAATGAGTAAACATATTTTATGTATTTATATTTACATATTTGTATGTTTTGTTCTCCTTTGGGTATGGTATTCTACGCTGGTGTTCTATTCGTATGTAAATAGTGTATTAGCGAGATGTAATTGTTTTAGGTTTAGAATGCACAGGTGGGCTTATAACCTTATTGACATGTCTCCAGGCATATGGCTTCTTTGAATATGCATTAAGAAACATGTGCATTCAATGAAGGGTGAAACATAATTTTATGTGTCATTCTCAGACAAGAAAATAATCCCTGGCCTGGTTTTTTTGTTCAGTACTAGGAAAGGCAACTGACTCTTTTAGAATTATGAGACTTGAACATTGGGTCATACCGATAATGTGCTTTCCAAAGCCTCCTCTATGCTTTTTAATTAACCACCTCTCGTTTATAAGCATTTGTAGGTATCTTTCCAATTAAGAATCCAGGAAGGCTGAGATGTGTCTTCCTTATTCACTGTGACATACCCAGGTCCTAGAATAGGGTCTAGGGTATAGTAGGTGGTCATAAATGAAACAGAACTTTGGATAAACTAATTAGGAAAGTTTATGGATTAATCACAAAGTCATCCCTCAGTTATGGTATATTAATTGTCCTGATTTTGGAGTTTATAAATAATCCCAGATCAAGCTAGTTCATAAACATGGCAGCACAGAAGTAGCTTTCCAGGAATTTTAAAAATAAAAATGAATAATTTAATAAAAACAAAAACAATGGTGAAGCACTTCATATGCATTATCTAATTTGATGCTCATAAAATCTCTGGGAGAGATGTACTTTCAACCCAACTTGACAGATGAGAAAACTAAGACTTGGAGAAGGTAAGCTCCTACAGTTGGATAACAGGGCTACAGAGACTGAGCACTGAATAAGCACATCACCCTGATTCACTTTGTTCCTGTGACAGCTCATCTTGTGTTTGAAAACCAATGTCCCGGTTTTCCTAACCCCCAAGTCTATATTTCTCTCTCACACATGTTTTCTAAGTCTGCTTGCATTTTCTCTTTCTAGACCATGAGCCTTACTTAGTAAGATGTTTTGAATACCACTAAAATACTTGCACAATTTTATGGCAGCTTTATTCTTGATAGCCAACATATGAAAACAGCCCAGGTTCAACAATAACACTATGGATAAATAGACTATCACGTGATATAGTCACACAATGAAATACTACTCAACAGTAAAACGGCATGAACTACTGATAGACACAACATGGACAAATCATAGAAATATTATTTTGCATTTTAAAAAATCTTACAGGAAAGTACTTACTGTATGAAGTCATAGAAAAGGCAAAAGTAATCTGTTGTGAAAACAAACCAGGACAATGGTTTCCTCTGTGGGTTGGAGGTGGGGATTTATTGGGAACAGACATGAGGAAACCTTCTAGGGTGATGGTAATGTTTTGTGTCTTTACAGGAGTTTGGGCTGCACAGGTGTGTGCTTTGACTTAGGGAGGAAGTTGTGGAATAGTACATTTAAGTTTTATGCATTTCATTGTATGTAAATTTTAACTGAATAGAAAAAAATCTATAAACAAATATTAAGCTCTAGTTAATGATATACATGCTGAAGTATTTGGGGAATATGTACTAATATCTGCAACTTACTTTGAAATGCATAAAAATGAGAAGTGGCAGACAAATAGGATGGGTAAGTGGACAGATATGGGGTAAAATAAGTATTATAAAATGTTAATTGCAGAACCTAGGTGGTGGCTATATCGGTGTTCACTGTAAAATTCAACTTTTCAGAAAACGCAATCAAGATAAAACTTAAGAACAAAAGAAAACTCCCCAAAGTAATTTTACAACCTGAAACCCTAAGCAGTGGTTAAAAATAGGAGCTTGAAAGTCAGCCAGACCTACGTGAATTCAATTCATGCTTCAGTCATTTTTCAAGCTGTATAACCTTGAGAAAGTTACTTGATTTCCCCGAACTTAGGTTTCTTTACTTATAGTACAATGATAATGAGATCAAGGATCCAATTCTCTTAAACAGTGTAAATAAATCACTTAACAGGGTGCCTGGTATAATCTTACTCTTTAAAGCATATATTTGACTATATGAAGTGAAAATATGTACTAATCATTTCTATTGGTAAATGTATAAATATTAAAGGGAGTATACAGGAAACTGGGTAAACCTGCAATAAATATATCTCTACCAATAATAGACATAGATGGTAACATAAATGAGAGTTCAGCTGTTATTTATTTATTTATTTATTTATTTATTTATTTATTTATTTTTGAGACAGAGTCCCACTCTGTCATCCAGGCTGGAGAGCAGTGGTGTGATCTCGGCTCACTGCAACCTCTGCCTCCCAGATTCCAGTGATTCTCCTGCCTCAGCCTCCCAAGTAGTTGAGATTACAGGTGCGTGCCACTACACCTGGTTAATTTTTGTATTTTTAGTAGAGATGGCGTTTTGCCATGTTGACCAGGCTGGTTTCAAACTCCCGACCTCGGGTGATCCATCCTGGCCTCCCAAAATGCTGGGATTACAGACGTGAGCCACCGTACCTGGCCCAGCTGTATGTCTTAATAAGATTTACTTCTCAAAATTTAAAAAAGAAGAGCTGCCTGAACAGACCTGATCCAATAGGTCTTGGAGACCCTATTATTTCAAGAGATGATTATAAGGAAAAACGAAGTTAATATAAAACTGATGTGGGACCTTGGTGACCAGGACTTAATGAGCACAAGAATGAACGAGAAGATAAGAAGGTTTAAAAAAATAACTCTCTGATGTAGTTAAGCCAGACTCCCTGTGATTCCTCTGAGTGTTGGCAATTTGGCAGTTGGTTTGAATTGGGTTCTCTGAAAGGCAAAAAAGTAAAACATCAAAATAAAAAAGTAACTGGACAAAACAGAAGAGAAAAGCATTTATCCTTTCTTTGACATAACCACTGCTATTGTTTTGATACATTTCTTTATGAAAACTAACATTGGTTGGGTTTCTCCTGTGTATCAGGCCCCGTGTTAGGCATTTTCATATTTTATTTAATTCATCCTTGTAATTCTTGCTGAGCAAATCTCCGTGATGAGCAAACTAGTTCCATTCTAAAAATTAATTGTAAATTTCCAAGGAGAAAGAAGGAAACTTTTATTTGTTTTCTATGAAGGTAGGTTAAATAGCTGCTAAGTAACAAGTTCTTTCTAGAGAAGGCACAGCCACATTAAAAAAACAAAAACAAAAACAAAAAAACTCTCTACTATCCTCATCTTACTTCCCATTAACTCTTCAATTCACAACAGCCTGGCCTCTTCTACAGTCAGTCTATTAAAGCTGCTCTTGAAAATGTCACTGGTGACCCCAGAAGCACCAAATCTCATAGGCAATTTCCTGTATTTATTATAGTTGACTGCTGCTCTGTAGAGATTGATACCCTCAATCCTTCCCTTCTTGAAAGTCTTATTTTCCCTTAGTTTAGATGAAAGGAATCACTCCTATTTCTTTTACCACTCTGACAGCTTATTATCAGAATTTGTGTATGTGTGTGTGTGTGTGTGGTGGGCTTTCTCTTCATCTGGGTTCCTAAACATGAATATTCCTCAAGATTGTTATTAGTTCACTTTTCATCTAATTCACTCTCATATACTATCTCATCCACATACCCAACTTAATATGCAGCTTAAATGCTAATGACTCCTATGTCTAGATCCTTCTTCAAAAAGAATATATTTTCATGGATGTTATAAAAATATTTGTACATTGGAGAAAAAGTTGGAAAGCACACAAAAGGAGAAAGGAGAAAATGCTTATACTCCTGTAAGCCAGAGAAATAACTACGGTTACTATTTCTCTCAAATGTTAACATAAGAAATCTCTATAATGTGTGAAATCTCAGCTTACTGGTGTAAAATCAAAGTCTGTGAAATTTAAAGCACACATTAACTCATTACATAATAGAAACTGATAACCTACATAGTCAAGTCACAAACATTTAACACAACAAATTTCTGCATTGAAATACATACCAAATAAATCTAATATGTGCTTCCATGTCTGACACATTAAAAAGTGATAAATAAATGAATAAGTGAATAAATCAGAGTGAATAAGCAAGACAGTGGGAAGTTAAATGAATGAAATAACTCATGCATTTGCATAAAAGCTTTACACAGGAGTCTGTTGGTCTAGTTCCAATCCTGTCACACAGTAAATTATTCTATGTCTCTGAACCCCTAATACCTTATTTGTGAAATGGAAATAATATGAATATCTTACATACCTTTCAGAATGGTTTTGAGGATAACTGATCATTTAAGTAGAAGTTCCTCCAAACCAGGGTAGACTTGCATCTGCATCTACCACCAGAGAAGCATGCTTAACCAACAGAAGAGTACACAACCAAATCAAGACTCACTGGAGAGATCTGCGAGTGAAACCCTTATTCCCCAGGCCTCATAGTATCATAGAAGGGAATAACTTTCCACTCTTCTTTTTCTAAATGGAAACACAGAAAGTACACTCTTTACCTTTTCATTTGCTCCTCCCTAGAGGAGGTGGAGTGATTTCCCTGATTGGTGAATTGACAAGAAGAAACAAATACTTGACTTAATGCTTTCTGGGACCCGATTTTCCATAGCGGTATTCTCTGGTGTGTGCATGTGTGGAGGCCTTTAGTTATCTAGCTGCGACTGTGGCTGGATCAGTTGATTTATCTTCCTCAGGAATAAAATATTAGAAAGTCCATTATGACCGCTTATGTAAGTCAAGTCCTGTCCTCCGCATTTATCATGAATAGACATGATTGTGATCTCTTTCTCTCACTTGTTCCTGAACTCAGGTGTCAAAGACAGGACTGTAAGTTATTTATTCCTTCCCTTCTAAAATCCCCAGAAGGTTCATTCTCAGCCATCCCTCACAAAGCAAGTTATTTGGGAAAATGTAGCAGTGTTTCCTTATTCAATAAATGATGCTAGGATAACTGGCTAGCCATATGCAGAAGATTAACACTGGACCTCTTCCTTACGCTATATACAAAAACAAACAAACAAAAAACTCAAGATGGATTAAAGACGTAAAACCTAGAACTATAAAAACCCTGGAAGACAACCTAGGCAATACCATTCTGGACATAGGAATGAGCAAAGATTTATTGATGAAGATACCAAAAATAATTGCAACAATAGCAAACATTGACAAATAGGATCTTGTTAAATGAAGGAGCATCTGTGCACCAAAAGAAACTATCAACAGGGTGAATGAGCAACCTACAGAATGGGAGAAAAAGTTTACAAACTATGCATATGACAAATGTCTAATATCCAGCATTCATAAGAAACTTCAACAAATTCACAAGAAAAAAATATAACAGATAACCCCATAAAAAAACTGGGCAAAGGACATGACCAGACACTTTCCAAAAGAAGATATACATGTGGCCAACATGCATATGAAAAGAAAAACCTCAACATCACTGATCATTAGAGAACTGCAAATCAAAACCACAATGAGATACCATTTCACACCATTTAGAATGGCTAATTATTAAAAAAAAGTCAAAAAATAATAGATGCTGGCAAGGTTGTGGAGACAAAGTAATACTTACATACTGTTGTTCAGAGTGTAAATTAGTTCAGCCACTGTGAAAGACAGTGTGGCAATTCCCAAAAAACCTAAAGACAGATCTACCATTTGACCCAGCAATCCCATTATTGGGCATATACCAAAGGAATATAAATTG
This sequence comes from Macaca nemestrina, assembly GCF_043159975.1. Taxonomy (NCBI): domain Eukaryota; kingdom Metazoa; phylum Chordata; class Mammalia; order Primates; family Cercopithecidae; genus Macaca; species Macaca nemestrina. Next base: position 61,230,407 of record NC_092145.1, read on the forward strand.
TTGTATTATTAAGAGACATGTACCTATACGTCCATTGCAGCACTACTCACTATAGCAAAGACATGGAATCAACCTAAATGTCCATCAATGGTAAACTGAATAAATAAATGTGGTGCATATACACCATGGAATAGTATGCAGCCATAAAAAGGAACACAATTATGGTTTTTGCAGGAACATGGATGGAGCTGGAAATCACTACCCTTAGCAAACTAATTCAGGAACAGAAAACCAAATACCACATGTTCTCACTTATGAGTGGGAGTTAAATGATGAGAACACATGGACACATAAAGGGGAACAACACACACTGCAACCTGCTTGACGGTGGAAGGTGGGATGAGGGACAGGATCAGGAAAAGTAACTAATGGTTACTAAGCTTAAAACCTGGGTAATGAAATAATCTGTACAACAAACCCACGTGAAACAAATTTACCTGTATAACAAGCCTGCACATATGCCCCAGATCTTAAATAAAAGTTAAATAAAAACAATGAATGCTGCAGTGAACAACCTTGTAAATGTATCTTTGGACACAGTGCAAGCATTTCTTCATAAAATAGAATCTCAAGAGCAGAATTGCTGGGCTTAAGGGTATGCCCACTTTTAACTTTAAAGGATACTGACAAATTGCCCTTCAAAATCATACCCCAACAAGTACTGTGTCGAAATTCCCATTTCTGTACAACCTAGCCAACTGAAATATTGTTACAGTTTTTACAATTAGAAGGAAAAAAACAAACATATGCTATCTGATTGTAGTTTGCATTTCTTTTGATTGCTAGTAAGATTGAACATATTTTCCTATCTTTAATGGCCAAGTGTATTTTTCTTTAGAATGCTTATTTATGTTTTTTGTTCATTTGTTTTTCCTGATGGCTTGTTTTTTCTCATCAATTTGTAGGTACTTACTTATTTTTGAGGATATTAAGCTTTGATGCTTAGCTGTAATATATATGTTGAAAATAGTTTTATTATTTTTCTTTTCTTTCAACATTTTCAATATTTCATTTCACTCTCTTTTTGCTTGCAGGGTTTTATATTAGAAGCCTATTGTAATTTTTATCTTTGTTCCTCTGTAGTAAAGGTATCTTCCTCTTCTCTTTCCTCTGGTTTCTTCTTCTTTTTTTTTTTTTTCTTTTTTAGGCTAAACGCATGCTATTTTTGTTTCTTTTTAAAACTATTATTCATTTTAGTATATTAGCAAATAAAAGAAACCATTCTTTTTCTATTGTGAGCTATATTTCAAATACTTCCATGTTGCACATTTTATGGATTAGTCTTGTCAAAAAAAGAAAATTAAATAGATATCTTAAATCACAGAGATATTTTAAATTATTATTTTAGGTTCACAGGTACATGCACATGATTGTTATATAGGTAAACTTGTATCATTGAGATTTGTTGTAGAGATTATTTCATTACTCAGGTGCTAAACTTAGTACTCAATAGTTATTTTTTCTGATTGTCTTCCTTCCCCCACTCTCCACCCTCAAGTAGGCCCCAGTGTCTGTTGTCCCCCTTTCTGTGTCTATGTGTTCTCATCATTTAACTCCCATATATAAGTGAGAACATGTGGTATTTGATTTTCTGTTCCTGCATTAGTTTGCTGAGGTTAATGGCCTCCAGCTCCATCCATGTTGCTACAAAGAACATGATCTTGTTCTTTTTTATGGTCAGGTAATATTCCATGGTGTGCATGTACATATTTTCTTTATCCAGTCTACCATTGATGGAAATTTATATTGTTTCCATGTCTTTGCTATAGGGAATAGTGCTGCAGTGAACATATGTGTACATGTATCTTTATGGTAGAATGATTTATATGCCTTTGGGTATATACCCAGTAATGGGATTGCTGGGTATAATGGTAGTTCTGTTTTTAGGTTTTGGAGAAATCACCACACTGCTTTCCAGAATGGTTGAACTAAGTTACACTCCCACCAACAGTGTATAATATCATAAATAATCTACCAGTTTTATATATTCAAGTCCTTTATCCCTTTCCTTTACAGTTTCTGGGATCTATTGTCTAGTTTAATAAAATCTTCCCTATCCCAGGATTATCCCAGGATTACAAAAAATTTTATCCTATATTTTCTTGTAATGCTTCCTTATATATGCTTTTTAAAAGTGTGTGTGTGTGTGCATGCTTGTGTGAGCGTGTGTGCATTGGGGTATCGCTGTATGAAATACAACTCTATAAGCTAAAGAATATATTGAAAAATGACTATGTACTTGACACCCAGGTTCAGAAATGGAGTATTACCAGTACTCTGGAAGGCCCTTGTGGGCCTATGTCTGATTATATCCTCCTGCTTTCCCCCAAGAGGTAACCACTGCTGTGAATTTGGTTTTAATTATTGCCTTGTTTTTGTTTATAGTATTGCCATTTGTGTATATATCCCAAAATAACATACTGTTTATTTTTCTTATTTTGGGACTTCGTATAAATGGAATCCTACTATATTTTATTTGTCTGGGTTTTGCAGAGAAACAGGACTAATAGGATATGAATTTATATAGAAAGTAATTTATTATAAGGATTTGACTCACACAATTATGGAGGCTGGTAATCCCAAATTCTGCAGGGTGGGCCAGCAACTGGAAATCCCGGAGAGCCAATGCTTCAGTTTCAGTCTAAATAGCAGCAGACTGGAGACTCAGGAGAGCTGATGTTCCAGTTTGAGTCTGAATGCCATCTGCCATAGAACCAGAAAGAACTGATGATGCTGCAGATGAAGTCTGAAGACAGTCTGCTCTGCTGGAGCATTTTCTCTTACTTGGAGGAGGGCAACCTTTTTGTTCTATTTATACATTCAACTGATTGGATGAGGCCCATTCACATTACGGAAAGCAATCTGCTTTACTCAAAATCTACCAATTCAAATGTTGATCATGTCCAAAAGTACCCTCATAGAAACACCTGAATAATGTTTGACCAAATATTTGATCACCCTGTGGCCCAGCTAATTTGACATATAATATTAAATATCACATCTATTTATTCCTCTGTGGCTTACTTTTTTGACTAATATGTTATTTCAATTCACCCATATTAATACATAGAGAGGTAATTTATTTTCACTATCATATTCAGCTTTTTGAATATACCACAATTTATGTGTTTCACTGTTGAAGGATATTTAGATTGTCTCAAGTATTTATTATCTGAGCAAAGCTATACACATTTTTCTATATCACTCTTGATGTACAGGTGAAGTACATTTCTTGTAGGCAACAGATCATTGGGTCTTGTTTTTTCATCCATTCAGTCACTCTATGTCCTTTGATTGTGGAGTTTAATCCATTTACATTCAATGTTATTATCGATAATTAGGGATTTACTCTTGTGATTTTATTAATTTGTTTTCTGTGTTTTATTATTTTCAGTCTTCTCTTCTTTCTTATTGTTTTAGTGAAGTGATTTTTTATGTTTTAATTTCTTTCTTTTTATTTTTTGTGTATCCAGTTTATGTTTTCTGATATGGGGTTACACTGAGGCCTGCAAATATTTCATAACCCATTATTTTAAACTGACAACAACTTAACACTGATTGCACAAATAAACAAGCAAACATACAAAAAGAAAACTAATAAAAACTACACTTTTACTTTGTCCATTGCTTTTCATCTTTTTTGTTATTTGTGTCTTATTGTACTATGTCTTGAAAAGTTGATGTAGTTATTATTTTTATTGGTTCTTCATTTAGTGTTTGTACTTAAGATAAGAGTAGTTTACACACCACAATTTCAGTGTTATTATATTTCATGTTTTTCTCTGTGCTTACTATCACCAGTGAGTTTTTTATTTTCAGATGATTTCTTCTTTCTCATTAATGTATTTTTCTTTTAGATTACAAAACTCTCTTTAACATTTCCTGTAAGACAGTTCTGGTGCTGACAAAATCTCTGTGACTTGTTTGTCTGTGAATGTCTTAATTGTTCCTTCATGCTTAAAGGATATTTTTGTCTGGATATACAATTCTAGAATAAAATTTTTTTCAGTACTTTAAATACGTCATGCCACTCTCTCCTGGCCTGTAGGGTTGCCACTGAAAAGTCTGCTGCCATACGTATTGGAGCTCCATTGTATGCTATTTATTTCTTTTCCCTTGCTGCTTTTAGGGTCTTTTCATTATCATCAGCTTTGCTTTTGGAAGTTTGATTATTAACTGCCCTGAGGTAATCTTCTTTGAGTTAAATGTGCTTGGTGTTGTACAACCTTCTTGCACGTGAATATTGGTATCTTTCTCTAGGTTTGGAATGTTCTCTGAGATATTCCCATTGAATAAACATTCTGCCTATACCTGTTTCTCTACTTCCTTTTTAAGACCAATAACTTAGATTTGCTCTTTTGAAGCTATTTTCTAGATCTTGCAGGCTTGCTTCATTGTTCTTTATTCTTTTTTCTTATGTCTCCTCTGACTGTATTTTCAAATAGCTTGTCTTCAAACTCATTAATTCTTTCTTATGCTTGATCATTTCTGCTATTAAGAGACTCTGATGCATTCTTCAGTATGTCAGTTCAATTGTTCAGCTCCAGAATTTCTGCTTGATTCTTCTTAATTATTTTCATCTCTTTGTTAAATATATCTGGTAATATTTTGAATTCCTTCCCTGTGTTATCTTAGAGTTGAGTTTCCTCAATACAGCTATTTTGAATTTTCTGTCTGAAAGGTCACATATCTCTGTTTCTTCAAGATTGGCCACTTCTTCCTTGTTTAGTTCATTTGTTGGAGTTAGTTCACCCTGTATGGTGTTGATGCCTGTAGATGTTCCTTGGTGTCTGCGCATTAAAGGGTTAGGTATTTATTGTAGTCTTTATAGGCTGGGCTTGTTTGTGCCTGTCTTTCTAGGGACAACTTTTCCGGTATTCACAGGGACTTGGGCCCCAAGCCCAATTTTTGCAGACTCATAGAGGTACCTCCATCCTGATGGCCTTGGATAAGATCTCAAAGAATTCTCTGACTTACCAGGTCTTATTCTTTTCCCTTCCTTTCTCCACCCAAAAAATAGAGCCTGTCTTTCTGCTGAGCCACTAGACTTAATGGTATGGTGATGCAAGCATTTCTGTGGCCACCACAACTGGGACTGTGTTGGGTCAGACTTGAAGCCAACACAGCACTGGGCCTTAGCCAAGACCTTTCTCTTCAGATTGGTGAGCTCCCCCAGGTGCTGGATCTGTCCAAAACTATTTCTGAGAACCAGGGATTGGAGTCTAAAACCTTAGGAATTTACCAAAATTGAGTAAAACTCAATTTTACTGTGGCTAAACTGGCACTCAGACCACAATGCAAAGTTTTGCCCATTCTTCCCTGTAGTTCCTGCAGGCCTCTCCCTATGGCCACCACCACCACCTGTCCACAGGGTGTTCTACCAGGCCACCACTGACACTTGATTATAGACCAAGAGTTCTTCCATCAGCTTATGTTGAATGCTTGCAGGACTGGGACTCACCCTCTAGGGCAGTGAACTCCCCTCTGGTCCAAGGCAGGTCCAGAAATGCTGTCCAAAAGCCAAGGCCTGGACTCAGGGACTTTAAGAGCCTACTTGTTGTTCTACCCCACTGTGCCCAAGGTGGTACCTAAGGTGCAAGACAGAGTCTCCTTTACTTTTCTCTTTGCTTTTCTCAAACAAAAGGAGCTTGCACCATAGCCGCCACAGCCTGGAATGTGCCAGGTACCCCCCGAAGCCAACATGTCTCAGAGCCCAAGGCCCATTGCATACTCCCTGTGGCTGCTGGTTGTTCAGGACTCAAGGGCTCTTTACTCAGCAGGTAACCTTTCCTGCCAGGAATGGGTTCTTCCCTTCAAGGCAGTGGGTTCCCTTTCTGCTCAGGGTGTGTCTAAAAATGTTTTTCAAGTATCTTAACCTGCTGAATAAGAATTTTAATTAGACAGATTCAATGTATGGGTTTATGGAGATGATCCCAAAGCAAATTTATATACCTGTTGTCAGTATTATGCTCCCTATTCCCTTTGCCTTTGAACACTACTGATTCTTATGCTACGTGTATGTAAGTATTGGCCAATATAAGTTCAAATTTTTGAAAACAATGTGACTAAGAATAAAAAAACATTTAAAATAAAACAACATCCAAAACCATTGCCAAAGCAAGAATTGTTCAAATGTATGATAAACTTTTCAATAATCTGGTTTGTGGACATGATGAATATGCTTATCTGTTCTCCTCTAACTGCCACATATGCTTACTCCATATTGACATGGGGTCTTCAGCTGTTAGGGAAATATTTTAATGAAATGTTATTTTTAAAATTAACAATAATTAAATGAACCTCCTCAAATACCACTAGTTATGAAATGTTGCTGTTGTATAATATGTGTGAACGTATAAATGTGTATATATGGAATTGCTGCATTGTTTGGTATGTGAATTTTAAACTTACAAGGTAATATTGATCTTTTTCTACATGCATACTTATTTATACTCTCTTGAGCAATATAAAGAAATGCTTGAAGTTAAAAGACGAAGTCCTTTACTCTTATTTTCTGCTAAAAGTTTTAAAATTTTGCTTTTGACAATGACATATGAAATACATTTGAAATTTATTTTTATTTATAGAATGAGGACAGGATGCAATTTCATTTTTTCCACATGGATAAGCCTTTTTCAGGTCCATTTATTGAATGGTTTCTTCTTCCCCACTGGACTTCTATGCAACTGTTTAAAAAAAATTAATTGGGAGGTGATGAGGCTGAGGTGGCTCCAGTACTCTTGGTTTATATGTAAGGAAATCAGTGCTCATCTCAGTGTAGGTGGTCATAGCCTAAGACAAGAAAACGTGAGCTGAACCAATCATAAACTAACCTCTCACTTGGGATTTTAAGGCTACTGTCTCACTTTAAATAATGAAATATGTATACATATATATATTTTAAAATCTTATTTTGCAGACTACCTTAATAAGTTTTCCCCTTGTACCTCTTTCGCAGAGCCCCAACTGCTTGTGGTCTGGTGCTGCCCAATTCATGAACCTCTGTCTGCTCAAATAAACTCTTTAGCATTTAAACGTGCCCAAATTTATCTTCTCGTTTGTTTGTTTGTTTGTTTTGTTTTGAGATGGAGTCTCTCTCTGTCACCAGGCTGGAGAACAGTGGTGTGATCTTGACTCACTGCAACCTCTGCCTCCTGGGTTCAAGTGATTCTCCTGCCTCAGCATCCCGAGTCGCTGGGACTACAGGTGCACACCACCATGCCCAGCTAATTTTTGTATTTTTAGTAGAGATGGGGTTTCACCATGTTGGCCAGGATGGTCTTGATCTCTTGACTTTGTGATCTGCCTACGTCGGCCTCCCAAAGTGCTTGGATTACAGGCGTGAGCCACTGCACCTGGTCACCTAAATTTATCTTTAAACACTAACTGTGTCATAAATCACCATTCCATGTATGCGTGGGTCTGTTTTTGGATCTCTATTATATTCCTTTGGAAAATTTTCTGTTCCAGTAACACCACAGTGTCCTGATTATTATAGCATCATAATTATACCTAACATCTGGTATGGTATTATCTCTATTCTTACTCTTTCTATGTGTGTTTAAATTTTAGTAAGCTTATTAAGTTCTACAGGAAAACCCTGCTGGGGTTTTGAATGGAGTTGCATTAAAATTCAATTATAGATAAATTTGGAGAGAACAGACATACCTACAAGGATGTCTTCTAATTAATGAACATGTGATATTTCTCTGTTTGTTTGTCTTATGTAATATATTTCAATGCCTTTTAACACTTTTTAAAATTTAGGACATGCACATATTTTGTGAGATTTACTGACAAGTACTTTATAGTTTATGTTGCTATTGTAAGTATTGTCTTTTAAGAAAATTGTACTTTCTAGTTGTTTATGCGTGTGTGCAAATGTAGAATTGACATTTGTAAATTCACCCTTTTTTCAGTCAGGGTTATGGAGGCATAAATGACATTGATTAAAATCCACCCTTATATGATTTTATGAGTTTTCAAAAACACTACCAAAATTAAGATATAAGAGAGTTCAATCACCCTCCAAAATTCCCTTATATGCCCCTTTACAATCAACTCTTGCTTCTGGAAACCAGAAGGCTTATCATTTTGCATTTTTTGAAACATGATTTAAATGAAATCATATAGTAGCCTTTTAAGTCAGGTTTCTTTCACTTAGCAACATGCATCTAAGGTCTGTTTGCATTGCTGTGTGCAACAGTAGTGCCTTCATTTTTCTTGCTGAGTAGTATTCCATTGTTTAGATGTACCACACATCATACTCATTCATTTACCAATTGTTTCTAGTGTTGGGCTAGAATAAAGCCATTAAAGTATTCACATGCAGGTTTTTTAACAAAAATATATTTTATATCTCTTTGGTAAATACTTAGGAGTAGGATTGCAGGGTTGTATGGTAAGTGTATATTTCACTTTTTAAAAGACAGGGTCTTATGCTGTTGCCCAGGTTGGAGTGCAGCAGCACAATCACAGCTCACTGCAGCCTAGATCTCTGAGGCTCAAGCTATCCTTCCACCTGGGCCTCTTGAGTAGCTGGGATTACAAGCATGCACCACCATGCCCAACGAATAGTGCATGTTTCAACTTTATAAAAGAAATTGTCAAACTGCTTTCCAAGGAGACTGTAGTTTTGCATTAACTCAGGGCACATGACTTCATCCAAACCTCTGCACTAAGTGATGACCAGCTTTCTAGCATGTCTTCTAGCAGTGCAAAGTTATGTCCTTAAGATGACCCCAGCCCCACATTAAAATTCCTGCCTGAGAAAGCTCAGAATTTTCTGATTTTTTAGCCAACAGTTGATGATATGCCCTTGACCTCCCTTCTTAGAGCATTTACTAAAAAGGACTTAAAATTGTGAATCCTTTCTCTCTCCCTTTGAGATGTATATGTATCTCTAGAATGTCTTTATCAAGGATCTGAAAGCTAATCATTTGAAATGTAATCATCAGGAAAGATGGAGCTTCTGTCTCTCAGTTTCTATGGGAGGATAGAATCCTGACTTCCATAATTGCCAGTTAGCAGACACAGCTGGCCAAATCACATTTACACAGAACAACCCCTGGTTGTTTTTCACTTCAACCCTGATCTCTCTCCCATCCCTACTGCCTTGTTGTTCCTTTAAAAGGCCAGTCACCTCTGGAAAAATTTAAAGACAGGTCGAGTCTTTCTCCCAGTCTCTAGTAGTTGCTGAATAAAACCTAGTTTCAATGTTTTAACTTCATCTTTGACAGAATTTCATATGCTCTGAATACTTACTAGCACTTGCTATTTTATTTCTAAATTTTATTTTAATATGCATGTACTGGTTTCTCATTGAAGTTTTAATTTGCTTTTTCCTAATGACTAACAATATTGAACTTTTTTTTTTCATGTCTTTCTTAGTCCTATTTGTGTTATTATAAAGGAATATCTAAGGTTGGGTAATTTAAAAAGAAAAACATTTTACTTGGCTCATAGTTCTTTAGACTGTATAAAATCGTGGTACCAGCATATACATCTGCCGAGAGCCTCAGGCTGCTTCCACTCATGGCAGAAGAGGAAGAGGAGCCCACGTGTGCAGAGATCACATCCAAGAGAAAGCAAGAGAGAGGAAGGCAGATATCAGGCTCTTTCTTATCAACTAGCTCTTGAGGGAACTAGTAGAGTGAAAACTCACTTATTACCTAAAGGACTGAACAAAGCCATTAATGGGAGATTTGCCCCATGACCAAAACAGCTTCCATTAGTCTCCACCTCCAACATCAGAGATCAAATTATAGCATGAGATTTGGAGAGGTAAAACCAACCAAAGTAGAGCCATGTGCTTATCTGATGTTTATTTATCTTCTTTGCTGAAGTATCTGTCCAAATATTTGGCCCACTTTTCATTCCTCTTTATGTTTTATAATTTTTTTAATTTTAAAAATCCTTTATATATTTTAGGTACCAGTCATTTATCAGTTATGTGTTCTTCAAATTTGCTCTCCTAGTCTGTATTATCTTTTCATTCTGTTTCAAAGAGTGGAAGTTTTCAAATCTTTTACTTATTTGTTTTTCTGTTTGTTTATTTATTTATTTATTTTTACCCCAATACAGGAAAAAAGTTCAAATATTGATGAAATCCAGTGTATCCATTATTTTATAGATTTTGCTTTTGGTGTCATATCTAAGAAATCTTTGCCTAACTCGAGATCATGAAGAGTTTCCCTTATATTTTCAGCTAGATGTTTTATAATTTAGGTTTTACATTTAGGTTTGTTATATATTTAGACTTACATTTTATATGTAGTGGGATGTATGAATCAAGGGTCATTGTTTGGGATATGGTTTTCCAATAATTCAAACACTGTTTGCTGCACCTTGGTCAAAAATTAATTGGATATTTACCGGTGAATCTATTTCTGGAATCTTTATTATGCTCCATCAATCTACGTATTTTTCCTTTCATCAACACCATGCTGTCTTGATTACTTTGGTTTATAGTAGTCTTGAAATAAGACAGTTAAAGTTTTCCAACTTTATGAACTTCAAAAATTTTTTGGCTATTCTAATTCCTTTGCTATTTGATATCAATTTTAGAATAAGCTTGTTGATTTCTATAAATATTTTTTCAAATAATTTTATCAGAATCACATTGCAATTACAGATCACTTTTAGGGAACTTACATCTTGAAAATATTGAGTGTTCCAACATATGAACAACTTTAAGGTATTTTTGGTTGTTTCATCAATGTTTTGTGTTTTTTAACATGTAGCTATTGCATGTATTTTGTTAGACTTTTACCTAACGCATATTTTTGTGCTATTGGAAACTACTGTTTATCCTCTAATTATTACATATAATATTATGTATTATCTTGTTTGATCATGGTGTGTTTTCTTTTTCATACATTTTAAGATTTAGCTATCTTTTTGTTTAGGATTATAGCATCTGTAGTCATAATTGAAATCACGTATAATTGTGTTTTATCTTCCTATCCTTCTTTGAATTTATTATCATGATTATACGAGCCTACATGATAAGTTGTGTAATATTTTTTCTTATTCTATTTTTTGGAAGAGTTTGCATAATATTGGAAAGTTCCTTGAAAGTTTTGCTTGTAAATTTTATATGGGCCTGGTGCTTAATTTGCGTGAAGTTTTTAAGTAACTGCTTTAATTTCTGTCATACTAACTTAAATCTTCACACACTTTTATTTCTTCTTGAGTCAGTTTTGGTAATTTATATATTTCCAGGAAGTTTTTCATTTCATCTAACTTTTCAAGTTTACTGACATAAGGTTTTTAAAAAACCTTTCTAATATCTTCTTTAACTGTGCCCATATTTCGTTTTTTATTTATAATTATACCACCTATCTTTTTAAGAAAAATCTTGCTATAGGCTTTTTCATTAATGTTTCTGTATCTGCATCCTGTTTTTATTATTCACAGATCTCAGTGACATGCTTGATACATCCAATATCCGCTAAGCTTTAGTAATAGCTAGAGGCTATCAGATTTCATCTAGAAAAAAAATGTGTTCATTTGTACTGGGGTTAGAACATTTAATATAAGTATTGGAGGTCATAATTTTAGGCATTTTCTTGAAATCTTATTGAAATTTCTCCTCCCTTGTCTCTTTGTCTTTTAGCTATCAAGTGTGAAAAATAATAGCACATTTCACTTCAGCTACAGTAAAATAAAGAGAACTATTAGTAAAATTAAAAGTAGATGATTAAAACTGTGTACTCTAATATTGTTGAGGCACTTAGATTTCAATGTGCAGTGTATACAGCAGCATTTTCACTTATGATATTAACACAAAATATATAAATCCCTTTTCTTCCTATTTCTTAAGCTTGCTATATGCCAACCAAGATACCTAAAATATACAATTTTGACAAGTCGAGAAGTTGGCAGCTATTAGCTGTTCTTGCAAAACAAACCAAAAACCAACCTGTAACTTGGAAACTCACACATGAGCAGAAACAGTGCATTACTATGAGGGCAAAGCAGGAATGAGATAGGTACTGTTTGTTCTTCAGAAAACTTGCATCTAATATGTTATTATTCTTTATGACACATTACGGAATCTTCTTTGAAATTCCACTGTAGTGGACTTCACAATACCACTTACTGACTCTTAAAAATTGTTTCCTTAGAAACAGGGTCTTGCTATTTTGCCCAGGCTAGCCTGGGACCCTTGGGCTCAAGGGATCCTCCTACCACAGGCTCCTGAGTAGCTGGGACTACAGGTACGCACCACCATGTTCAGTTACCACTTATTGTTTTATATTGCAGATCATACATCATTCATTTGCATACTGTTGTGCAGCTATCTTTTGCACTAAGGCAGAGTTGTTATGCATGTGGGCTCTGAATTCAAGCTATTTTGGTTTAAATTCTGGCTCCACAACTTCCTAGCCATCTGGCTGTTGGCAAGTTGTTTAAACTCTGATTCCTCATCTGTTAAATGAGGATACTACTTACCTTACATGACTGTTGAAAAGATTAAATGAATTAATCCATGAAAAACTTTGGCATGGTACTTGCTACATAGTAAAATCTAATTAGCTGTTTTAATACATGACAGATACGTTTTTAATTTTTTTACTGATATTAAAATTAGTTTAGGGTTCTGTCTATATTTGGGTATTGATTTATAAAACCTTAGCCATAGCCAAAGTGTTAGAGTATAAAAGTAAAGGAGATGTGAACTATATAAAATACAGAAAGTAGAAATTACATCAGAAATTTAGGAGGAGAATATTTTGAAACATAGTCTTGAAAATAAGAAGCCGTATGTTCTCTAATTTATTTATTTAAAATTAATTTTTAATTGACAAATAATACTTTTATATATTTATGGTACATGAATACATTGTGGAAAGATCAAATCAGGCTAATTAACATATTCATCACATCACATACTCATTATTTCTTTGTGGTGAGAATATTTAAAATTCATTAAATTTTGAAATACAGGATACATAATTTTGTTTGTTTGTTTGTTTTGAGACAGAGTGTTGATTTGTTGCCCAGGATGGAGTGCAGTGGCACAATCTCGGTTCACTGCAACCTCTGCCTCCTGGATTCCAGCAATTCTCCTGCCTCAGCCTCCCGAGTACCTGTGATTACAGGCATAATCCTGGCTAATTTTTGTATTTTTAGTAGAGATGGGGTTTCACCATGTCGGCCAGGCTTGTCTCGATCTCCTGACCTCAGGTGATCCGCCCGTCTTGGCCTCCCAAAGTATTAGGATTACAAGGGCAAGCCACTGCTCCTTGCCGATACATTATTTTTAACTGTAGTCACCATGTTGTGCAATAGATCGCCAGAACTTATTCCCCTTGTTTAAAATGGAAACTTTGTTCCGTATGATCAGTGTCTTTCCTTGCCCCAACCACCTCTACATCCCTCAGTCTCTGGTAACAACCACATTCTATTCCCTACTTGTATGAGTTCAGCTTTTTAGTATTCCACATATCTTTTTAAGCAAAGGCTTATAGCTGGGCGTGGAGGCCTATGCCTGTAATCCCAGCTACTCGGGAGGCTGAGGCAGGAGAATCACTTGAACCCGGGAGGCGGAGGTTGCGGTGAGCCGTGATCGCGCCATTGCACTCCAGCCTGGGCAACAAGAGTGAAACTGTGTCTTAAAAAAAAAAAAAAAAAAAAAAAAAAAAAAAATACCAGCACTTTGGGAGGCCGAGACAGGCGGATCAAGAGGTCAGGAGATCGAGAACATCCTGGCTAATACGGTGAAACTCCGTCTCTACTAAAAAAAATACAAAAAAAAAAAAAAAAAAAAAAAACTAGCTTGGCGAGGTGGCGGGCGCTGTAGTCCCAAGCTACTCGGGAGGCTGAGGCAGAATGGCGTAAACCCAGGAGGCGGAGCTTGCAGTGAGCTGAGATCTGGTCACTGCACTCCAGCCTGGGCAACAGAGCGAGACTCCATCTCAAAAAAAAAAAAAAAAAAGTAAAGGGCTAAAGTGCTCATGTAGTTTTGTGAGTGCAGTCATGAAAAGATGTCTCAAGTCTATTGTTAATTTGAAAAAAAAAGTTAAAATATGTATATTTATGGAATAAGCACATTCGTTTAAACTCTGCAAATGTATTTTTACATGTAAATGTATCTTTAAAAAATATGGAAGGTAAATGACTAAGATGTTAACAGCATTTAACTTTGAGTGCTCTGAGTGGCATATTCTAAGTTATTTACTCTTATTTCTTAAAATTTATGCAATATTTTAAAATTCAGAGTATACAGATAAAACTCTGCATTCTTCTTAAATAAGAAAACCATTGATACTTTGGGAAAAAAAGAAAGCCTAATTCAAGAATCAGAGAAGAGAGTAAATGTTCACCACTTGTCTAAAGTAAACTACAGTAATCCTTTATGAGAAATTATATCTGCCACTTTTGTTAGTCAAAACATCACATTCTTATGATATACTTCTTCATCCAGAATGTCTTTACCAGGGATCAACTTTATAAATAACATGGCAATGTATGCTGACCTAACAGATAAAGGGGTTTATATTTGGATACATTAAATAACAGGCAAATGGTTTGTAAAATATCCAGTGTGCATTTGGGAGTTTAGGGAGGAGGACTGGGAAGTGTTGGCTGTATTTTGCTTATAGTTGGTGTTGGTTACCCTGAATTGAAAATGGACAGACATAATCTATACAATCGTATTTTGGCTATACTTGGCTTCCGGAGCACAGAAATGTATTTTGTGTTTGATAATTTGTATTGTTTCTTCAATACAGAGCTTATTTTAAAGATATTTTGTTCCTTGAGAATCAGAGTATAAATATAATCAAAATGTCTAGCATAGCCATATCTTATTTTCACCTATAAGTCACTCTTCTGTAATATACTTTATGAAGTCAGATTGCTATGCCTCTAAAATGGTCAAATTTTAGGAGCTATTTTAAGTTGAAAAAAAGCCACTGGCCTGTGATGCTTAAAGATGATCAAACCAACTGTTTTTAGGTCAGTTACACCAAAGGTGGAGTGTTTAAGGCAGAGGTGAAAGGTAGATTTAATTTAAAAAGAGGAAGGGCCATCTAGAATGTCCTGTTTCAAGGTGCTGTTTTTAAATTCCAACCTATACTAGTAGTTACAGCTTTTAGAGAACATACTAAGTGCCAGGCATTGTGCTAAAAGTTTTACATGTGTTTTCTCTTTTAGTTTTCACAGTAACTCTGAGAGGTAAGGAAACTTATTACCATTAGCCTGTTTAAAAATGGGGAAACTGAGGCATAACATGCCCATGATTAAATATTATTAAGGGTTTCAAAAGAAGTTTGCTCGACTCTAGAGCATCATTACATTATAAAATCCTGTCTTAGTATCTGTAGGGGATTACTTCTAGGGCACCCCTTGGTTACCAAAATCCGCACATGCTCAAGTCCCTTATATACAATGGTGGAGTATTTGTATATAACCTATGTGCATCCTCCCATATACTTTAAATCATCTCTAGATTACGTATAATACCTAGTATAATTCCTACACGTCACTTCATTTGCATGAATTCAACACAGTACTTGGTGTGTAGCAAATCAAGTTTTGCTTTTTGGAACTCTGTGATTTTTTTTTTTTAACAGTACTTTCGATCCATGGTTTGTTGAATACAAAGATACTGAACCCATGGATAAGGAGGGTTATCCCTCCCTATAAGTACCGCCAAAGAACAACCTTTATTTTATTTTCTTTTTTTTTTTTTTTTTTTTTTTTTTGAGACGGAGTCTCGCTCTGTCGCCCAGGCTGGAGTGCAGTGGCGCGATCTCGGCTCACTGCAAGCTCCGCCTCCCGGGTCCACGCCATTCTCCTGCCTCAGCCTCCCGAGTAGCTGGGACTACAGGCGCCCACAACCGCGCCCGGCTAATTTTTTGTATTTTTAGTGGAGACGGGGTTTCACCGTGGTCTCGATCTCCTGACCTTGTGATCCGCCCGCCTCGGCCTCCCAAAGTGCTGGGATTACAGGCGTGAGCCACCGCGCCCAGCCCCTTTATTTTATTTTCTGGCTTACCCAACCAAAGTTTATTTCTTGCTCTCATTACATGTCTAGCACAGGTCAGAATAACTTCTAATACTTTAAAAACAGTACTTGAATCTAAAGAGGTGGAGAAGTTCAGTGACCTGAGGATAAAATATGTTTAATTGAACAAGAATATTTGCACTTGGAACTGTGAAGCATTCCTTGAAGACGGCCTGTGCCTAATCTAAATCCAGGAATGTTAAATGATATCCAAGAGAAAACTGCAGCTTAGGAACTGAGGCCAGTAAACAGCTGTGACCTCAGTCAAGCAGGCAGTGTTTTCATTCCGCAAGCTGTGCCTCATGCTTCTCCGGCTAGAGCTATGTATATTTAATTAGTGTCCTCTCACCTTCACAGTACATGTTTTTCCACTTGACAGTTTTTGAAACCAAAAGAATGTCCTTGAGAAAAACGTAGGGCCTATTGACTACTCAGCATATTCTTTTACTTGGTATTCAAGCATTCTAATGAAAGAATTGGGAATAATGAAAGACAGTGGGGCATAGAGCCACTTTAACTGACACCGTGAGGTCGGTCAAAGCTATTGAACAGTTTCTATTAAATTAGTTTGGCTTCATCTAGGCTAGTTAAAGCTGACATGCTGACAGATTAGTTTCTGTCTGTTTAGAAAAAGAGTAAAGAAGAGCATATTTACATTTGGAGGCTTAGTGGCAGTCACTTTACAAGGTCAACAAGAATATATCCATCACAGAACTGTTTGTCTCCTGTCGATACATTGGATGATCAGCTTCAAAGTATTTAGCCCCTCTCTAGGTGAGTGCATTTCTCCTAATGAATGTTATTTCGTTACTTATTTTAAATAATTTAACAGATGACTATAGTTTTGTAGTTTGTTGGAAATCCAAATGTAAATTTTAATACAGCAGTTCTACTTATAGAGATGTGGCACAAGATAGTGCCACCACCCCAGTAAAAAAGTAATAAATTAAGATGCTCATTTTCTTACCAATGTGAGTTTGTTCTTTGGCTTAGAATAAAGTTGAATATATGATTAAAAATGGAGACGAAATTGGTCCTATCTGATTTTTTTCATCCTATGAATCAAATTGCAAGCCATATGGAGTTTAGAATCTTTATGAACATAAGGGAAAATTAACTGTCATGGAGGGAATCTTAGCCCCTTCTAGGAATTCTTTGTATGTAGATCAAGAGCTCTTAACTCAAACTAGTTTCAAAAACTGACTCTTACACAAACCAATGTCTTGAATGCATAAAATAGCTCACTTCTTTATGTTGCTCAAAATCAAAGGAAAACTTATTCTGGAGACATTAGAAAATGGGGTATATCAAAACTACCTTCTCCAGTGCATACATACAGTGAACAAAGTGTCTCTCCCATCACTTGGTGCTCTCTCCCTTCATCCCCCGTCTACCTGATTCCCCTTTCGTTGCCCAAACTTTTCAATGATATCATTCATCCAGGCCAAATCTCTTCATGCTTCCAAATTCTCTCTTCCTCTCTCCACTCTATCTTCATACTGAGTCACATTTTAGAGCCCATTTTACTATTTAATCAGATCACTCCTTCCAAGAGGTTAAATAGCTGATAGCTCCCCCAGAGGAACTTTATATTTTAAAAGAGAACAAATGCATTAATATCTACTTGTTAGAATTTTAAAACTGTCTCAAAATAAATTATTCTTTAAGAAGATTTCAAAGGCAAAGTCTTCTACCTGGCACTTCTAAATTGCCCTACCTACCTTTTTTTCCCGGACTACTCCACTCCGTTTGTTCTTATTTCCTCAGTCTCCTTCCCACAGATAAAATCAATAGGTCTTATTATCCAACTGAAGTTCCTCTATTCACCATTTCCCACAGATTGTGACAGATGGTCCTCGGGTTTCATATCTGCTCCATTAGTTATAACATTGCATAACAAGTTGCCTGAAAATTTAGTGGCTGAAAACAATAATAAACATTTTTATTTAACAATTTTGGTAAGTCAAGAATTTGGGAGAAGCTTAGCTGAGTGGTTCCGGCACAGAGTCCTTTGCAAGGCTTCAATCAAGGTGTGAACTGGGGCTGCAGTTACCTAAAGGCTTGACTGGGAGATGATCCACTTTCAAGCTCACTCATGTGGCTGTTGGCTGAAGATGTCAGCTCCATTGGGATGCTCACAAATGGCTCTTTAATTCAGAGAGAGAGAGAGAGAAAAGAAAAGGAAGAGAGAAAAGAGATTGGAAGAATCCAAGTTAGAATTTTTATTTTATTTTTATATAATCTACTCTTGGAAGTGAAATCCCATTATTTCTTTTCCTGAGAAGCATGTCTGTGTAGGCCCACCCCACAGTCAAGGGGACGTAATGACACAAGGCCAGAATACTAGGAAGTGGAGAATATTGGGGTTCATCATAGAGACTTTTTACCACATTTGTGTACACACAAATGAAGGGATGAGAAGGTTAAAATATCATTCTTAGAATGTTTGTTATTTGAAGTTGTGTATACATTATAAACTTGGTTATATCTATAGATGTCCATGTAACCTAAACCAGTTACTCTTAGATGACATGCTTTTTGAGAATGCATGCTTATATGATGACCATGTGTCACACATCATACAATATACTGTTGACGTAAATGTGAGTAAAACAAATCTCTGCCTGCAGGTCCTTCTAGTCTAGTGGAGGCGACTAAAAGGTAAATGAAACCTACTACAAAAAGCACATCCTAGCATAGGAGATTGACTAAATATTGTGGATAATGAAGTGCATAACTTTGCCTGGATATCTGGGAAAGGAATTGTAACTTGACCTAAGTAAGAGTGGTATGTGTGGAGGGGACAGAATAAGAGAGCGAATTACATGCAACAGCAAGGACAGCATGAACAAAGGTGTGGAGTCAAGAAGGCGTAGTCACATTAAGGAACCCAATGTGTTCAACAAGAAGAGCTCTGTGTGTGTGATATAGGGAGAGAAATCAGAGGAGGCTTGAAATGTAGGCAGGGAATGGGTAATATCAGGCCTTGGGTGCTATATTAAGGGTTTTGGACTTTACATTGAGGTTAATGATGCACTTCTGGAAACATCTGGATTTTACATTGAGGTTAATGATGCACTTCTGGAAAAATCTAAGCAAAAAGTTAAGAAGGCTGGTAGTTTAGAAACATCGCTCCAGCTACAGTGTGGCTTGCAAGGCAAGGCGGAGGGGTAGTTGGGATTATGGGGCTGTAATATAAGGTTAAGGAGCATGTGCTTTGGCTTTAGACAATTGCTCTCCACAATTTACACAGAGTGGCTAAATCTCTTTGAAATCTTCAGATTCCTCACTGGTCAAATGCAGATGGGTATAGCATCATCCTCATAGGGTTGTGATGGAGATTATAGGAGCTGATAAATACAAAGCACTTAGTAGAGTTTCTGACTCATAGTAATTGCTCCATAAATGATAGCTCTCCTTATTCAGCCTATTTCAAAAGAGACCAATTAAGAAGTTTTTACAATAACTCTGGTAAGAGAGGAGGGTGACCTGGATTATAGTGTTGGCATTACTGAAGGACAGAAGTGGATGCCGTAGAGAGATTTCCAGGAGGTAGAATCAATAGGTCTTAATATCCAATTGGAGTTCTTTTATTTACCATTTCCAAGTAATCTATTAGTAACCACATAAGACTGTAGCTTTTGTTTGACTGGAGAAAAGAACTAGTGATAGGCTGAACTATATGACATCAATACAGACCCGTAATTGCTTGATGCTGATATAAAACTTGCACTTTAATCCTGCTTTGAGAATTAAGGTTGACTGAAACTGTTCCTTTTTCTCTCACTCTCTTCCTTTATATTAATGTTACAAATCACATAAAGAATACTTGCTTAATTAAGGAAGAAAAGTATTTAAAAACCTAGGAAATAAAAATCACTTATATTATTCTTGATAGGTCTTGATAGACGACTGGGCCTTTTGTTTAATTGTTGTCAAAATCGAATGGCTAAATAAACAGTTCTCCAAAACAAACAAATAAAAGCATGTTCTTTCCTTTTGAAGATGGCCTCTAATAATTAAATGGCTTATATATAAGGTGAAAAATTTAATTATTAAGGGTATATTTAGAAGATATGGTAGGCAGAATAGTTTCCACCTTTTTTGGTGGGGTGGGTAGAGGGCGCTATTCTGTGAATCCCAGAAATCTGTGAATTTGTGATCCTACGTGGTAAAAGGAACTTTGGATATGGAATTAGGTTAATGATGTTGAGATGGGAGATGATCCAGGATTATCTGAAGGTGGGGGGGGTGGCTAATGTATTAATTAATTCACAAGATGCCTTTAAAAATGTAAGAGAGAGGCAAGAGTCACAGAAGGATATGTGATTATAGAAGTAGAGGTCAAGGTGATGAGATTGCTGGCTTTAAAGATGGAGGAAGGCACCATGAGCCAAGGAATACAGATAGTTTCTGGAAGCTGGAAACGGCAAGGATATTGATTTTCTCCTGAAGAATCCAAAAGGAACAGAACCTTGTTGTTAACTTGATTTTAGCCCAGGGATACACATATCTGACTTCTAACATCCAGAAATGCAGGATAATAAATTTGTGATGTATTATGGCACTAAATTTTTGGTATAATTTTGTGGCAGTAGCAAAAGGAAACTAATACAGATGTCTTCCAATCAGGATTTAGTTTTTTTTTCTTTTAATTTAAATTTAATTTGTAGCAAATTTATTGAGATACAATTTACATACCATGCCATTTACTTACTTAAAGTGTACATTTCAAATTGGGTTTGGAATATCCACAGATATGTACAGCTATTACCAAAGTGAATTTTAGAACATTTTTATCACCTCACAAAGAAACCACATACCCTTTTTCTAACACCCTCCATCTTACTTTTCCTTCACCAGCCCTAAGCAATTACTAATCTTTCCTGTCTCTATTCATTTCCCTTTCACAGATTTTTATGTGTAAGGAATTACTATAGTTTGCATATTTGGCTCTCCAAGCCTTATGTTAAAATTTGATCCCCAGTGTTGGAAAGAGAGCTTAGTGAGAAGTGTTTAGGTCATGGGGGTGGATCCCTCATGAATGGCTTGATGCTATCGTCCTTGTACTTGTGATAATAAGCAAGTTCTCATTCTATTAACTCCCATGAGATCATACTCGCACCCTCCCCTACTCTGCACCCATTCTCCCCCACCCAGAGCGGCTTGAGAAAAAGAGCCTTGCACCTTTCCCTTCTTTTGCTTCTTCTATCACCACGCGATCTCTGTATGTTAGAAGTCAGATATGTACCTCCCTGCCAGGAGTAGAAGCAACCTGAGGTACTCACCAGAAGCCAAGGAAATCAGGCTGATGTGGATAATCCTTGCACATCAGTCTGAAGGATTATCTCTAGTATTTCCTGTAAGTCTGATATGCTAACAACATCTTAATTTCATCTTCATTTTTGAATGAGATTTTATAAAGGAGATTTTCTAGAAGGAAATTTTCTATAATTCTTGACTGATAGTCATTTTCTTTCAATTCTTTGATGATATCACCCCACAATAGTCATATGTTGTTCAAGATTTATAATGAGAAGTCAGCTGCCAATCTTATTGAAAAAACTCATTTCTGTTAAATTATTGTCCTTTGCTGCATTCAAGATTTTTCTCCCTGTCTGACATTTTCAGTTTGACTGTAGTATGTCTTGATGTGGTTCTCTTTCAGTTTATACTATTTTGAATTTGTTGGGTTATTTGGACCAGTAGATTAGTGTTTTTCATCAAACTTAGCAAAATTTCAGCCATGATTTCTTCAAATACTTAATCTGCCCCTTTTCTTTATTTTCTCCTTCTGTGTGTCCATTATGCATATGTTGGCATTCTTGATGGTGTCCCACTGGTTTCTGATGTGCTGTTTTTTTCTTTACTCTTTTTGTCCATCAGGTAGGTTTGCTGATTCTTTCTTTTGTCACTCAAATATGTTTTTGAGCCCCTCTAGTCCATTTTTAACTTCAATTATTATATTTTCCAACTCCGGAACCTTTATTTGATTCTATTAAAATAATTTATCTCTATTGATATTCTCTGAGGAGACATTTTGTCATACTTTCCTTTAATTCTTTAAACATGATTTCCTAAAGTCTTTGAAGATAGTTATATTAGCTGATCGAAAGCCTTTGTCTACTGAGTCCAAAATCTAGCTATCCCTTAGTGCCATTTTCTAGTGGCTTTTTATACCCATTAGTCTGTGGTGTATATTTTTTTCTTTCCCTGTCTTGTAATTTTTTATTCAGAAATGAAAATTTTAAGTATATATTATGTCAACTCTGGTATCTTATTCCTATGTCCCCAAGATTAGTGATTGTTGGCTTTGCTCTTATGGTTGTGCTATTGTTTTTTGTTCATGCTTATTTGTTTAGCACTCTCCTGGACTATTTCTCTAAATTATATATTCTCTCTAGTGTATGGCCTCTGGGATTACTGCCAGATTTTTTTATAAGTACTAATTTTTATTTTAAGCCTGGATTCCTAGTGATCACACCTGGGTCATTGTAAATTTAGTGGTCAGCCAGTGATTGGCCAGATTTCCTTAAATGCCCTTCCCAAATGACTTCTACCCTTTGTCAAGAGAATCTGTGTGAGAAAGTGTGTCTTCACACTTTAGGGAGCTTTCAAAAAGGCTTTAGCTTTCACTTCCCGCTTTTACAGGGTGGCAAGGTCAGTCAGAGTTGAGTGACTTGTGTTTTGCCCTCTTCTGGGCATGTACATATTGTCATACATATATGCATCATTTTAAATCCCTTGGAATCTTTTGGAGCTTTTCCTATGGTCATTTAATTCTCCAGGATTTGCTTTTCAATTCTCATTCAGGTACTTACTTGCCTCAATCGATATCACAGCCTTAGATAGCTGAGATGTTGCCAGCAGTTTATGATTTTTTTTTTTTTTTGTGATGTACTAGGTTAGGCATAGCATTTTTTTCTCACTAAGCTGAGCTGTGTGTCAAGCACCCACCCTACTCTGAGAACGGAGATTTCTAAGGGAGCTGTGAGTTCCGATAAATTATTGACTGTTCTCTGGGGATTGTGCACTAACAGAACTCCAAAAGTAGTTAGAGCTCTCCATTGTTGGAAATGCCATTCAGTTATGACTCCTGCACCACTGAACTGGAGAGGGAGGGTGGAAATAACCTCAGGTAAAAATGTTACAGCCGCTCTTGTCTTATTGAGGTTCAATAGTTTCTCTTTTATAGACAATTTTTTAGGTTGTTCTGTGGGTTTGTTTAATTGTTAGAGTACTGAAATGGTTTATTTTCATTGGTTTTGCAATAAAAATAGTTGTTTATCAGGTTGTTTTAGTTGTACAGTCTTGTACTGCATAATGATGTTTTGGTCAACAACAGATCACATATACAACAGTGGTCACATAACATTATAATGAAGCTCAAAAATCCCTATTGCTCAGTGACATTGCAGCCATCCTAATATCATAGTGCAATGCTTTACTCAGGTGTTTGTGGTGATGCTAGTGTAAACAGACCTACTGGGCAGTCAGTCATATAAAATGATAACACATACTATTATGTGCAGTACCTAATACTTGATAATAAAAACAATTAGTTACTGGTTTACGTATTTAATATACTTTTACTGTTATTTTAGAGTGTACTTCTTTTACTTATTAAAAAAGTGTACTGTAAAGCAGTATGCTGTGTTATGCAGGCAGCAACCTCTTACATCTTATGTTTACTGAATCTCTTAATTTCATCATTTTCTATTGCGCTTGATTTAAATCTCTTGATATTTTGTTCATCATGGCCCTTCAGAGTCGAAAATCCACTGCTAATGTTGCCAGTAAGAGCCACGGTTGAGAGCTTGACCTGGAATCAAAATTAAAAGTGATCAAGGGCCGGGCGCAGTGGCTCATGCCTGTAATCCAGGCCGAGGTGGGCTGATCAACTAAGGTCAAGAGTTCGAGACCAGCCTGGTCAACATGGTGAAACCCCATCTCTACTAAAAATACAAAATTAGCCAGGCATAGTGGCACACACCCGTAATCCTAGCTACTCAGGAGGCTGAGGCAGGAGAATCGCTTGAACTCAGGAGGCGGAGTTTGCAGTGAGACAAGATCATTCCATTGAACTCCAGCCTGGGCAACAAGAGCGAAATTCCATCTCAAAATAAATAAATAAATAAATAAATAAATAAATAAATAAATAGGTGATTAAGAGCTCCAAAGATGAAAACTCAGTGATAGTTATTGCTCTCCAGTCACACATACCCCATTCCACCATGATGTATGATCTTGAAGAACAAGAAGAAAGTGATGGAAGCTGTTGAAGGATCTGCTTCATTGAAAGCAATACTACAAAAACGATGAAGACCCCCCAAGAAAACTGGCAGTGAAGGGCTTAGCAGAAGCCTTTGAAGACCTCAACAAGATTTTTAAACATGTTATAGGGACCCCCAACAACAAAAGGTCCCATTAATAGAGAGGAATGTTTATGGTGCATTAAGCAAATCTGTGATGGAACAATGAAATAAACCAAACAACTAACCATGGACATATTTCTGACAAGAGTGATACATCCTGAAGAAGAACACTCAGGCATGTCCTTCACAAGGTATTTCAGAAGAAGGCATTGTTATCATAGGAGATGACAGCTCTATGCATGTTATTACCGCCTGAAGACCTTCCAGTGGGATAAGATGTAGAGGTGGAAGACAATGACACCAATGATTCTGACCTTGTGTAGGCCTAGCCTCATGTGTGTGTTTGTGTCTTAGTTTTTACACAGTAAGTCTTAAAAGTAAGTAAATAAATAAATTTAAAATAGAAAGCTAAGTATGGTGGCATGCACCTGTAGTCCCAGCTACTTGGGAAGCTGAGGCTGGAAGGTATCTTGAGCCCAGGAGTTTGAGGCCAGCCTAGGCAATACAGTGAAACCCTGTCTCTTAAAATAAATAAACAAATAAATAAAAATAGATAAAAGCTTACAGAATAAGGATATAAAAAAGAAAATATTTTTGTGCAGCCATGCAATGTGTTTATGTTTTAAGTGCTATTTAAAAACAAGGGTTAAAAAATTTAAAAAGTTTATAAAGTAAAAATGTCACAGAAAATTAAATTTAATTATCATTGAAGAAAGAAAAATATTTTAAAAATAAATTTAATGTTGCCTAAGTGTACAGTGCTTTTAAAGTCCACAGTAGTATACAGTAATATCCTGGGCCTTCACATTAATTGATGAGCAATTCACTGACTCACCCTGTGATGGTTAATAATGAGTGCCAACTTGATTGGATTGAGGGATACAGAGTATTAATCCTGGGTGTGTCTGTGAGGGTGTTGCCAAAAGAGATTAACATTTGAGTCAGTGGACTGGGGAAGGCAGATCTACCCTTAATCTGGTGGGCAGAAACTAATCAGCTGCCAACAAATATAAAGCAGGCAGAAAAACGTGAAAAGGGGAGACTGGCCTAGCCTCCCAGCCTACATCTTTCTCCCGTGCTGGATGCTTTCTGCCCTCATACATTGTACTACAAGTTCTTCAGTTTTGGGACTCGGACTGGCTCTCCTTGCTCTTCAGCTTGCAGACAGCCTATTACAGGATCTTGTGACCCTGTAAGTTAATACTTAATAAATTCCCATGTATATGAAATGTCATATATTACAGATATATCTATCATATCATATTGTATATGTATCATATCTATATATCTATATCAGGTATAGATATATTGATATTTCTATATATCTATATAACATATATGATATAGCTATATATCATATCATATATATCATATATATCTATATATAATATCACATATATCATATATGTCTATATATCTGTATCATATTATATATAGATATAAATGATATAACTATAGATAGACATGATATATTGATATATCATATCATATATATCATATATATCTATATATCATATCATATATATCATAAATATCTATATATCATATATATCATATATCTATATATAGATATAGACTGGCTGCACAGAAGGTTTACACTACCATCTATCTATATCTAGATATACATATCATATCTATATATATCATATAATCATATATCTATGTATCATATCATATATATCATATATCTATATATCATATATCATATATCTATATTGTATCTATCTATATAATCTGCATATTTATATATCATCTTATATGGTATGATATAAATATATAGATATATGATATAGAGATCTATGTATCTCTATATATAGATATATAGATCTGTCTGATATATAGATATACATATATGATATATATGATATGTATAGATTTATGTATATATAAGATAGGTAAATATCTATATATGATATCTCTATATCTTATATATCTATATATGATATGATATAGATATATAGATATGATATATGCTATATATAGATATATCTATATGATATATGATATATACTGTATATAGATATATTGATATATCATATCATATATCATATAGATATATCTATATATAGTATATATCACATATATCTATATATCATATAGATATATATTACATAAATATATCTATATATGGTATATGATATATCAGATATATATGATATAAATGATATATAGATATATACGATATGTATATCATATCTATCTATTTATCTATCCTATTATTTCTGTCCCTCTAAGAGAGCCCTGACTAATACACACCCCAAGCAACTTTCAGTCCTGCAAGCTCCATTAATGGTACATGCACCACACAGGTGTTACATTTTTTAATTTTTCATGCCACATTTTTACTGCACCTTTTCTGGGTATAGATATATTTAGATACACAAATACTTACTCTTGTTTTACAATTGCCCGCAGTATTCAGGACAGTAACATGCATACAGGTTTTTTGTAGCCTGGGAGCAATTGGCTATACAATATACCCTAGGTGTGTAGTAGGCTATACCACCTACGTTTGTGTAAGTACACTCTATGATGTATCCCTGTCACTGAGTGATGCATGACCGTGTTTACAGTGTTTTACAGGGAGAGCAAGTTAACCAAGTTTCTCATTCTACCGGGCCTGAGATTCTACCCCTTACCATTTTATTGTGTTTTATAATATTTCTTGTAATTTGATTTAAGGCCTACCTAGATAATCTAGAATAATATCTCCACATCAAGACCCTTAACCTAATCACATATGCAAAGACTCTTGCCAACTAAGGTAACAAGTCACAAATAATTTCTTCTGTTCCTCCTTCTGATATTTCTCTTTTCTTAATTGAATACTTTTAAAATTCTATCTTGATTTACTTACAGTACCCTTCTATACATTACTTTGTTTATCTTAGTAGTTGTTCTAAGTATGACAATATACCTCTATAACTTAGTATGATCTACTGGTATTGTCTCTATCTCTTCTGGAACTTTGATGTTAGGTCTTTTGCTATTGCAGGACTCTAAGGCTAGTTTCATTTTTTTCCAGTCTATTTTTTTATCTCTTGTTCATAATGGATAAATTCTGTTATTCTTTTTTCAAGTTTCTTGATTCTTTTCTCTTTTCTTTTTAATCTACTGTTGAGCTAATGTAGTGAATTTTTGTCTCAGGTAATGTACTTTTTAGTTCTGTAAATTATACTTGGCTCTATTTTATTTCTTTCACTCCTTTGCCAAGATTATATATTTTTTCCATTGGTTCCAACAATATTTATAATAGATCACTGGAGCATTTTTATAAATTCTGCTTCATAATATTTGCCAGATCATTGCAATATCTAAGTCATTTGCATTTTGACCTCTGTTGTTTTTTCAGGTTGTAATTTTCCATTTTATGGGATATGATGAGTAATTTTCTATTGTGTCCTAGGCATATGAGACTTCAGATTCTATTTAAATCCTCTGTTTTACTAGCGATTCATCTTATTTTAGTGTGCAAGTCTGGTCTCCTCTTTTGAGCTGTGTTTCCAATAACAATTTACTATCCACAGCCCTTGCAGTGCTATTTTGGTTTACTTTGTGTAGCACTTGTGAGGCATTCTGAAAGAGTGATTTTCTACACTGTAGTTTAGTTCTCAAACCTTTCTGTGTGTTGATACTAGTCACATTAAGGTGTGAGTCATTCCAGGGTCTTTTCAGTACTTCCTATGCAGATATAAAGGATCCCTGTCTCCAATTCACTTATCTTTGATATCCTTCCTTTACTCTCTATTTGGGAGGGAGATGGGCCCCTTTTGATAGAACTTGGAAGTGGGTGCAAGTCTAGACTCACTACTTGGTCTTTTGTTATAATGTACCAACATGGAAGTGGAATTTTAGGTCATTCGACATGGCTTGTTGGGGAGTATTAGTAAAGACTTTCACTTGGCCCTCACTGATGTTGCCAATGGGAGAGAAAATTACCTTCCAACGGTACTCAGTGCCATGTTATTTGGTTGTCTTATTTATTCTACTGGGTTTTACTCATAAATTATTTTATTCTATGTAATTTTGCAATTTTTTCATATGGTCTTCATATTTATTGGTGCTTTAAATGTAAGAACTATTTGATAATTATAATTAAGGATTTTAGAATTTGACTTAAATATTTCTTAATTCCTTCATGCTCCTTTAATAAATAAAATATATTTTTTAAAGAAATTATCTATCACTTTATCTTGTTCTCACTGGGAAGGTTGGTTAATGTACTGCGAATGCCATATAACTGATAATTGAGTCTTGTTTTTATTGAAAATCAGACTAAGTTAGAGTCTGCTCAGGAAATTTACTGGAATTTAACTTGCGTTTTTTTCAGAGAACAAAATCTAGAGTGGGTAAATATCTTGCTTTGCTTCTTAAAATCATTAGTCTCTTAAGATTAATTGAATCCAATAATTCTCCTCTTGATTCATATTTTTTTGTGTAGTTGTTAATTGTCAGATTATGTAGAAGACGGAATAGTAGTCCTCCAATGATATCAACATCCTAATCCTAAGAATTTGTGACTTGTTACTTGTCAAAAGCGATTTTGCATGTGTAATTAGGTTAAGGATCTTGATGTGGGGAGATTATTCTGTATTATATAGGTGGGCCTTATATCCAATTACAAGGGGTCTTGAAAGATAAAAGAGGGAGGCAGAAGAGTCAAAGAAGGAGATACTATGATGGAAATATAAATCAGAATGCAATTGCTAGCTTTGGAGATGGTGGAAGAGAGCATGAGCCAAGGACTACAGGTGGACCCTAGAAGCAGGAAAAGACAAGAAAGCAGATTATTTCTTTGAGATTGCAGAAAGTGATGCAGTCCTGTTAACGCCTTGACTTTAACCCAGGCCTGATGTCTGATGTCTGGAACTGTGTGATAAGAAATTTGTGTTATTTTGAGGTACTAAGTTTATGTTCATTTTTTACTGCAGTCATAGGAAACTAGCATTGAGGAGTGATTACTGCTTGAAGTTGTGTTCAATGCGTGATGACTTAGATCGCTTTCTATAACTCTCTTAAATGACTAAAAATACCTGTTTTGATAAAATGTACAAGTCAAAAGTATTGCATTCTCACTATGGTATAAACCTCTTGGGTCTTAATTGCCCTTTTATCTTGGTAATATTTATACCTTGAACAACAAAAGTAAAAGTAAAACAAACAAAAAACTCAAAACTCTACTCCAGTTCACAAGTACCTTTTTCTCAACCCAGTTGCGGAGGTAGGTTAAATCATTCACTCAAACATAGATTTTGGTTAGGGGCCTTAACATTAAGAGACTATCAATTCTAACTTCTAATTATTAAGCAGTAGTTAAGAGCATGGGTTCTGTAGTCAGAGTATCTGATGTTTTCTCAAATATACCTTTGGAATTAAGTGGGAATGTTACAGTAGGTAGTTAGTCAGGCATGAGCAGGGCAGGAGAAGGCCCTCCCTACACCCCTACCAGGAAAGTCAGGTGACCATCTGGTGATGGCCAGGTGGTTGCTAACTGATTCTCTAAAATAATAATTGGTTGCAACCAGCACCAGGGGAAGGCAGTCTCCCTATAGATAGGAAACATCTGTAACTGGTAATTGGCACCTTTCAGGAGTCGGGCGAATAAGCTCAAGCATGCACGCTAAAAGACAAAATGGCGGAGTATGACCTTCCGGGGTCTTTCTACCAGAAAAGAAAAGAAAGTCTCAGGTGGGCATGCATAAAACTTCTTTTTTTTTTTTTTTTTGAGACGGAGTCTCGCTCTGTAGCCCAGGCTGGAGTGCAGTGGCCGGATCTCAGCTCACTGTAAGCTCCGCCTCCCGGGTTCACGCCATTCTCCGGCCTCAGCCTCCCGAGTAGCTGGGACTACAGGCGCTGCCACCTCGCCCGGCTATTTTTTGTATTTCTTAGTAGAGACGGGGTTTCACCGTGTTAGCCAGGATGGTCTCGATCTCCTGACCTCGTGATCCGCCCATCTCGGCCTCCCAAAGTGCTGGGATTACAGGCTTGAGCCACCGCACCCGGCCGCATAAAACTTCTTAAACACACACCCCACGTGAGCAACTTGAAGGGTAAGTGTAGTGTTTGACTTTTTGACTTGAGGTTTTATATGTTGGCATACTTTCAGGGTCTTCTGTCCAGGCTACCACACATGCAGGTTGCCCACCCTGAGGGAAGAATCATGGAAAAAGAGACACAAGACCCCGTAAGTATGCCAACATATAAAATCCCAAGTCGAAAGGTCAAACACCACGATTGTCCTCCAAGTCAACCACTTGGGTCTCCTCCAAATGTACTTTCCTTTCTTGCTTGCGCTAAACTTTTTAATAAGCTTCTGCTATTGTTCTGAAACTTTCCTCCATCTCTTTTTCTGCCTTATGCCCCCTCAGTTGAATTCTTTCTTCTGAGGAGGCAAGAATTGAGATTGCTGCAGATACATAAAAATGTGCCACTGGTAATGCAGATATTCTCCACCACTAACGTATTGGTACCATGTGACTTGGATACCTTGCACCCTTAACATATTTGATGCTGTTTGGCTTGGATTGTTCCCTAGTGGTAAGAGATCTCTATGCCTCACCTTCATCAGCTGGAGGCATTTGACCCCCGTGTGTTGTTTTCTTCTCCCCTTTCTCTCTCTCCTACTCACTAACCATCCCCCAGAACAATTCCTCTTGGCCGTAAGTAACTCTGTTTCCCACAGCTAATTTCTCAGCTCACCATGATGGGTTGCTCCTGAAGGTAGGAAGGACCTTAGGGTCCACACCAAGTAGATCTGAGGCACTGATGACCCTTGTGGAAAGGAGGCTCAAAAGAGTGGTGAGGCTAAGATCTAAAAGCATGCAATGTCTTGGGGTTTCCTCTGTTTTTTGACTAAAATTAGCTCTTTTCCAAAACCCTGCATGGCCCAATGACCCATTCTCCCGTTTTCTCTATATGTGTTCTGAAATGGCCTTGTGCACCTGACAGACCATCTGCCTCAGGCGCAAGTCCACCTCTTTGCTTTCACTTTGCATGCCACATGACTTCTTAAACACACACTCGCCATTACTCTCTGCATTTCTGTGGCAGGAAAGACATGGACTCCCTTAAAGATATCCCCTGAGATTTTAACTTGTTTTTACCAGCTCAGATGACCTCCAACTCTTCTGTCTGCTGGTGTATGGCCTAGACAGACCCTAAGTGGAATTCTAGCTCTACCAGCATCTTATAACTTGCCATATGCTTTTTATTTCTGTTATGCCCTGGGGTCAAGTTTTTGGTGACTTTTAAAAGCAGTTTGTTCACCTGCATAGGGCTTCACTCTGAATCTTTAAGGATCCCACCTACTTTCTTTTTGTTTTTTTCTTTTGAGTAAGCACCACTTTGAGAGGAGGGGGAATTTGTCCTTTATTTGCAAGTTCTTATGCCAGCCCCGTGCCTTCCAGAGGTTACTATTTTCTGCCCAGAGGGTGAATAAACTTTGCCCTTTTGCATCCAAGGGCCGCTATTTTCATGAGCATATGAAGGCTTTCCATGAGTATTCCTCTTGTTTCCTTCCATTCCTCCTATAGCCTCCATTTCTCTAATTACCTCCGCACCCTTCTCAAGATACATCAAGAGCTTCAAAGTAATATTCTAAGGGAGGGGGAGGGAAGTCCACCCCCTTGCAGTAATTAGCTGAAAAGCAGACTTATAAGAAAAAAGATAATCATTTTATTACTAAAATGCTTTGAGTGAGAGTCACTATAAGGTCATGGAAACAAGGATATAGGCTGGACGAAGGCAGAAGACACAAGAGATCCATAGGACAGAGATTAAGGGTTGTCCCAGGCTAACAGATTACCATTGAAACAGAGATGAAAGGTTATGGGGTACAAGGTAAAGTTATGGGGTTTTGGGGTGTTACTTTTCTGGCCAGAAATCTCTGTGACTGGTGGCGCCTTTGCCCAAGTTTTGCTCGGGCCCACTGGGCCCATTCCGCCCACTTGATCTGCCCTCATCTCATGCTACCAGCCTGGATCCCACGCTTTCAAGGGAGACTGCAAGTGAGGTGTGGAGCAGCGAGGGGTGTGTGAGCAAGTATGGGGTCCAGCCACTGCCCAGTGAGACACTCCGGCTACTGCTGTGGGATAGGCAG
The DNA here is from genome assembly GCF_043159975.1 of Macaca nemestrina. NCBI lineage: Eukaryota > Metazoa > Chordata > Mammalia > Primates > Cercopithecidae > Macaca > Macaca nemestrina. Next base: position 61,262,895 of record NC_092145.1, read on the forward strand.
CTCCAGGTGCTGACACGAGTGTTGGCTGTCTGAGAGACTGTGGCTGGACCAGGTGCACCACACGCAGCTTCCTAGGCTGGCGCCATGGAATGCAGTGGTGTCCAGAAGCGTGGAGACACCAGGAACTGTAGGGACCCAAAGAGGGAGTCACAGCCCTGGCTTGGGGAGCTCCCAGATCTGGGGTCCCCAAAGGGCCCCAACTTTTATCTTCTCTCGCAATGTGGTGAGCAAGGGCATGTGTCAGCCCTGTTTGTGTTACTGCTCTTTTAGCCTCATCATTCAGTGGTCCTGAGTTCTTGTCCTGTGACCAGGAAGAATAAGGTATGCAGACAAGTGGAAGGTGAGCAAGACGAAAAGGGGCATTATTGAGTGATAGAACACCTCAGAGGAGACCTGCAGTAGATAACTCCTTTCTACAGTCAGGGTGTCCTGGCGTGTGTTCAGCTCCTAGCAGAGAGGAGACCCTAGAGTAGGAAGCTCCCCTCTGCAGAGAGGTCATCTCATTGAGTGTTCAACTCCCTGGAGTGGAAAGCTCCTCTCTACAAGCAGGTCATCCCATCATCTCTGCAGCTCTTAGCAGAGAGGAGGCCCTAAAGTGGGTGGCTCCTGTCTGCAGTGAGGTCATCCCATTATCTCCCCATTGCCTCTCCATCCTGTCTTCAAGTGTGGCTGAGTCTGACGCCTCCCACTGGGCAGCCATGGGAGGGCCCAGGGAAAAGCACTACAAGTTCCCCCTATGGTCCATGGGACTGGTGGCCCGGCACCCAGGCTTTAAGTCCTCTTTGGCTTGAAGGTGGGGCTTCAGCAGGGACCCACCCCTTTCTGCCTAAAAGCTTGTCTGCCTCATGCCGTTATTCAATGTGCCCAGGCTGTTCATGCCAAGGGGCACCTGCAGGCCAGCCCGGGGCAGTCCTCAGCACCTTCCCGGCCTCCCTCCTGTGCTTGTCGACATTCAGTGTCTGGAGGGGACCAAGGTGGCAGGGGCTTGTCATGTCAGTGTTAAACTGAGCATGTGCAGACCCAGCCAGGCTGCAACAGTACTCTGGCTCAGGCCTAACCTTGTTCCAAGAATGGAGCAGATGCTGACAGCAGGGAGAAGCCAGGCAGTGGAAGCAGGCATCCTCAATCACGTAGGGGGCAGAGGGGCCTTCCCAGGTTTCTGAGAGTGCAGAGATACTTGGGGCCACAGCCATGGCAGGGTGGCTGTAGCTGCACCCGGGGAGCTCCTGATTCACCAACTTGGAATGGTGGGGCTCTCACTTGTCCCTAGCTCCTGCTGGTTCTTTGGTGCATGCAGCCCTGGTCATGCCCCTTCACAGCCTGGGACAGGGGCTCCAGGTCCTCAGTGGACCCAGGTTGGCATCCAGGGCAGGGGCAATGTCACCGTGAGCTCCTACCAATCTCCAACATTCAGGAGTGGCTTGGGGCTTCCCCTCATCTGGCTCATGGTTCTCCCCAGGGAGTGCCTCTAGAAGCGAATCGTGGGCCCTGGTCCCGGCGGTCAGGAGTGCCAGGATTGGTAGTCACCCTGATATAGGGCAGACCCTGGGGATGCAGCCCCTGGCAGCCCCATGCAGAGCCTCCTTCCGAGGCACAGGAACCCAGCGCCCTCAGTGGGGTGAATGTTGTGGCTGTGCCACTGACCAGGTCCCCGAAGTGGACACTGCTCCCAGTTCCCATCCTGGGCCCCTGAAGCATGGCCCCAGCTCCAAACCCCAGGCCTGGCCCCCATGCTCCATGTGCAAGTGTGTCACTGCCCCTGGACCAGCTTCATTTTGGGGTCTCTCTCTTCCCGACTGCACTGCTCCCCCACTAGCAAGTGATTTGGCCTGGCCCCATTGTGGTGGCCCCCGGAAGGGGGGTCTCCGGAAGGTTCCTAGGGGTGGGCTCCAGAGACTGTCTGCCTCCTCTCCATGCCCTCTCCGCAGCAGCAGCGGGTGAGAGTAGCAACAGGGGATCAGGGTCTGGAGCGGTGGAGGCTCTGGGCCTGGGAGTGGGTCCCACCCAGCAACACAAGAATGCGGGTCATGCAGTTGGGTTCCTCAGGGCACAGGAGACATGTGGCACAGGAGTTTCACCACCGCCTTTGCTGCTCCCGCAGCCACTCCTGCCACCACTGCTCAAGCCTCCCCACTGCACCCAGCATGATGTCAGTGGCCACTCTAGATGGTCCCCCACTGCCATCAGTAAGACGGGTAATTTTGAAACCTCAAGGATGGACAGGGGCCCAGTGTTCACTTCAATATCTTCTCTGTTCTCAAGTGGGTAATGGTGATTATATGGGACCAAGGGTACACAGTAAGACTGGTTCATTCTGGAACCCAGGACAATGTGGGACTCCCCATTCAGGATAATAGGAAAAAAAGGGGGACACCTTCTATTTTCTTTTGCCTTTTTTTCTCTTCTGTTTTCTCTTTGCAGATAGGTCATTGCATCTCCATACCACAGGACATGCCCCTTGGGTGGATTCCCCCAAACGGGGAAAAGTTTGATTTCCCTGAACCTTAAAAAAACGAGCTTTCTCTCCTGTAATATTGTCTGACTTAAAATGAACTGGGAGAAGATGACAAATGTCAGTCTTGGGACCCTGTGCTGCTATGCAGGAGGTCCTCAGAGTAGCCTCTTCAGTCTTTTATAACGGAAGGTAGAATAAGGAGGACAGGGCTAAGAAAAAGGAGAAATGCAAGGACAAGAGGCAGGCTCAACTATTGGCTGCTTTAAAAGTTGGCTAGCCCCTTCCAGGTTGCCCTAAAGACACTCCTACAGTACAAAGCTGAAGGTAACTCTGGAGGACGAAAGTAAAATGATAAATTTCCCTTTTAGGTTCAAGAGCAGCCTACTCTGTGCTAACCCCCTTCTCTGAGCAACTCTCCTCCAAATTCTGTTCGGTGGGGCAAATGGCATCCCCTCCCTTCAAAAGAAAAGATTCATACCCCTTTATGTTACTTGAGGGCCCAATTACCATTCTCCCACTGGTCCCTGGTCATTATTTCCCCACACCTACTTGGGGTAAAAATGTAATTTCCAAGATCGGTGCTCACTTATTATTTACCCAACCTCAGAATTCATCTTTCTCTCTAATAGCCCTAATTCCCCCTGGGAAAGCTACCAAAATTGTTAACCAGTAACTTTAACCTAGGCAGTCCTCCCCCAGGGGTCTAGAAATAGCCCACACTTCATTGGAAGAGCCCTAGCAAAAATCTAACTGAGCAATCTCTTGAGGAGGGATAACTTCTAAAGTATTCAGATAAAGCACTTTATCTGCTCCCCTTTTACAGGAATTACACAGCCTTCTGTGAAATGGAAAATGATTTTTCCATTGTGTTGCGGCTTGGCCATGAAGGCTATGGAGTGGCAAGCGGGATCACTAGAACTGCTCAGGGAAAGGGAACCCAGAAGCCTGGCATGCTGGCAAAAGGATAAAAATTTCATACCATACTTCTGGCTTCTCTCTCTGTACAAAGCAGTTGTAAGAATGTTATAAACCACTGTATCCTCTGCCCCTCCATGACAACTTCTGACTGCCCTTCTTGAATTTTTCTCTTAGCCACCTTTGCAGACTCAAAATCTTATAAAAACTGTTTACCACCTCTACCCTGTACATTCATGGTTAAGTCATAACCTTAGTCAAGGCTTATTGGTTTCATATGTGAGGCAACTTTTGGTAAAGTTCAAAGGTCAGAAATATTGGCCATTTTTGGCCTGGCTAAAGTTGGGTAACAAGAGATTTAAAACGACTTCTTTTTTAAGAGCTCTATGGTTAAAAGTCAGCTTGATTGGCCGGGTGCGGGGGCTGGCGCCTGTAATCCCAGCACTTTGCGAGGCGGAGGTGGGCGGATCACGAGGTCAGGAGATAGAAACCATCCTGGCTAATGTGGTGAAACCCCGTCTCTACTAAGAATACAAAAAATTAGCCGGGCGTGGTGGGGAGCCCCTGTAGTCCCAGCTACTCGGGAGGCTGAGGCAGGAGAATGGTGTGTACCCGGGAGGCGGAGCTTGCAGTGAGCCGAGATTGTGCCACCGCACTCCAGCCTGGGCGACAGAGGGAGACTCCATCTCAAAAGGAAAAAAAAAAAAAAAAAAAAAGTCAGCTTCATTAAAAGCAGATATACCAGCTATACATATACTTAAAAGGCCTTTGTTTTTTCTCTTCTTGAATCTCACTTTTCTGAATAAAGGAGTTTTTTTCTTCTCAGTTGACTTAATTTTTTTTCCATTTCATCTTATTGCCACTCTTGATGCACACACGAGAGGACCCAAAATAATTTCTAACAGCTTGGGACTCCTTGGGAAAGACAGAGGAGGTACCACAGACCCAGTTCAGGGAAAAAACCTCTGTTTTCCTCATGGAACTCCAGAAATTAAAAGTGGATAGATTCTTCTCAAAACCTATGGCTCTGTTATATTTTGCATTGTGCTGACTGATGTTTTTGGCTTTCGGGAGTATCAGAAATTACTTAGCATTATGACAGAATTGTGGTAATAACTAAGTAGGAAATATGCTTTTATGGATGACTAACGGCAGTTATGGGGGATACTCGGTTCTTTGGCATTTAGATTAGAAAAGCATGCTCTTGGCCACCTGGAGGATGTAGAGACACCCCACCTCCCATTGAGAGAGAAGACTCCGGTACAAAATGTGCTGATTCTCCTTTTGGGGATCTAGGATCTGGTATAAAAAGGACCCTCAATGTTTGGAGATCTGTTTTGTCTTCCAGCTGTGCTTATCAGGTTCTGGAAACTGCATCTTTTCCCAGCCCTGTTTCTCAAAGGGCTCCAGCCTAAAGCCAGTAATACAATTAGGAAACTTAAAAACTGGCAAATGAAAAATCTTACAACTATTGAATCTTCTGTCCGTCTATGTATTTACATGTGTTGTGTCCGTTGTTTATATAAAGGAGTTCTAATTAATTGGTTTACAAAATAAGAAGCACTTAAATCAAATATCATTAGAAAAATAAGAACTGTAATGCCTTTAGTTCACATAACTTTAGCTCATGTAAAATTCATAGCTTTTCACAGTTGAGGTTTAGCGAATAAAGACAGTTTTAAAAATTATTGGTAAAAAGGAATGTCTTCAACATTTAGACATTTGGTCTAAATCAGGTCAAATATTAGGTTTGCCAAATGCTGTAATGTTATAAACTGCTTCTTTAACTTGACAATTGTTCAACTTACCTGCTTTAGAGCCATTAGATTCTAGGTAAAGCCTAGGACATGTGGAGTTAGCCATAGCCTCTGGCTATGCGGGAAAGAGTCAGACCTTATTGACACTTCTGTCTGGTGTCCTAGGCTCCATGGGTGGTACATAACTAAAATCGTTTACTTACCATGTTTTTCACTGAAAATAAAAGTTGCTGAGTTGATATTCTAACATGTAATTGAGACTACTGAAGAAACAGTTTTACACACAAGGTATGTGAGAAAAGTAAAGTTTTTGATAAAGATTATGAGAAGTCATGGGACTGTGGATTGTTTTGCCTAGATTAAAAGGGTTAAGGATTGTTTCAAGTTCGATAGGATAAACCTGAAGGGTTGGACATGTTATGGAAGGTTTATAAGAAACAAATTAGTCATGTAAAAGAAATTCTGTTTGTGAACATATTGGCTAAAGTTAAAGGGGCATTATTCAGTTTATTCGTATAGTAAATATCAGAATAAACACACAACACAGTTTTCTTAAAACTCTGTCCTACTCTTTAACAAAATATTGTAAAGGGGTATAAAAGGTTTATAAGAATCTTACCTTATAATCAAACTGCTTTAAACTGAATAGATTTGCTTACAAGGTTTTATTAAAAATTGGATTTAACATCAAGAGTATACTAATGCAAATGTAAAATTTGATTTTCTCTCTTGAACAAGGTTTTCGTGTAATATTAAGAAATAATGGAAGATTTTTGTTTGCCTTTTGAGTAAACTATAGGAAAAAGAAGAGGAAAAAAGAGACAGGTTGTTTGGAAAGCTGGCTTCCCTCTTAATGAGTATAGGATTTTTGCCTTAAAAAAATTTCTAAGTTATTGTTTTGGCTAAGTAAATGACTTATGGTAACCTGGGATTTGATTTTATAATATTAAGGTTTTTAAACCCTTGATATTTGATAAATTTTCCAAAACAGAATTATAAATTATATATTTTTTCTAACTTAATTAATCTTTTAGATATTGTGTCCTCTAAAGTCCAAAAATTACATATTTGGTTTATTTTGTATAAAAATCATATAGGAAGCATTGTCAAATATGAAATGGTGTTTGGCTTTCTTTGGGCTGTATTTGTATAAATGTTATTGGCATGTGTTCCAAAAGTATGAAATTCTGATATCACTTAATTTTATGTTATTCATAATTATAATTGTTATATAAAATTGTTGTGTGCCACAGAGGTAACAAATTTTCATGTCAATTGTGTCTTTAATTGTGGCTGCCCTAAGATTTTTTATCATTCACTGACAATTGTTGCCTTGTTTTAATCCTCTTCAAAAGATGGTTTATAATCAGCTATAGGAGTTTGACAGGTGCTTTTGGATGCAAGTTGCTGATAACTTTGGATATTATGACATTAAAATAAATGAAACTTTCAGGATTCACTTATTTTACATGGAGAGCTAAAATGTTAGTGAATATCAAGAAGAACTGGGGTTAACTGAATGGACTAAACTAATAGGAGACTAAAGTAATCTTTTTTTGGCTTTTTGCTTAAAATGATGTTGATTCTTTTTTTTTTTTTTTTCCAGAGCCAAGAAAACTTTTCCTTTGAGTTATTTATAGCTTTTAACAATTGAGTATAGTATACTCCTGTGGACAAACTTTGGAGCACATACGTTCTTCTCTACCTGATTTCTCCAGAATGTGGAAAATATTTGTGAGTATTCTTAACTTATGGGAATCTAGTTGTTTTCCTAAGTGCAATAAGAATGTTTTCTTTTGAAACAGGACACAATTGGAGAAACTGGTTATCTTTCAAAGGCTTTGACTGGAATGGCATGCTTTCCTTTAAGGAATTAAACTTGACTTACAAAGCCAATAAAAGCCCCTTGGGAAAACCGGCCTCATATTGTCTCCACAGTCTCTGTACAGGGTAACCTGACCTATGGTAAGTAAAGAATGTCACGTTCTAACAGGCCCAGAAGCCCCAACTTACCTTGAAACCTCAAGAAGAGAAGAATTTACCCAACTCATACATACTTGAGGGTACACATTCATGGCTGGGCTTGACTTTAAAGAAATCTTATTTGAGACTTCTCATGGAACAAGTTTCCATCAAAGCAAATTTTAAAAGCCTACATGAAAAATAATTATTCTTGCTGCATTTTATATAAATAATCAGGCCAAGTATAATGAGACTAAAGTTTATTTTACAAACAAATCCGTCCTATAATTTGTTTTCAATAATAAATGAGGACTAGAGAGAGACAAATTATATTTCAAAAATTATGGCACACCTGTTATTAGACTCTAGTCTCAGCAGGTTTTAAGTTTTTGTCTGCATTTTAGACTAACCCTGATTATTCCTGTGAACCAGCCAGTGATCTCTGGCTGCAACTCAGAATGAACAAAAGGGATGTGTAATGTAAAAATCTGGATCAATATTCTAATTCTGGGCACACAGGAAGTGGCTAGCAACCCCATGCACCCAGTGTCTTATTAGGCATGACTGTAGCCATCAGCTACCTTGATGTGTTGGCAGCCTTGGGATTTTTAGAACTGCCCTCATCCCCCTTTTGCATTTTAACATTCTTCTAAATATAATAGCCTGATTTATCTCCTCTCATCTTCAGGGCATCAAGCTCCAGATGATACTCAGTGAGGAATACTGTCCTCTCAATATTCAAGAGACATCCTTCTATAGGGAATCCTTGGACTGCCTATTGGTGAGATAGGACAGAGGTGAAATCCTACCCCTTTCTTCCTTGGACCTGGCTGGATACCATTTTCACCAACCCAAAGAGCCATCCTCCTGCCTTGACAGCTAGCAAGAGGCCAAGACCCACAGAACCACCACCATTGCTTCTCTGTCAGCAGGGAGTAGTTACAGAACACTGGCCTTCATTCATTCACACCAAAAATTTGGGGTCTTGGACTCTTGGAGAAAAAATATTACAGTCGGTAGTTAGCCATGAGTGGGGCAGCAGATGGGTCCCCTACTCCCCCACCAGGAAAGTCAGGTGAATGTCAGGTGATGGTCAGGCTGTTGTTAACTGTCTCTCTAAAATAATAACTGGTTACAGTCAGCACCAGGGAAAGGAAGTCTCCCTATATAGACTAGAAACAACTGTAACTAGTAATTGGCAGCTTTCAGGAGTTGGACATGTGAGCTCGAGCATGAATACTAGGAGACAAAATGGCAGAGTATGACTGGGGGCATTCCACCAGAAAGAGAAGAATGTCTTTGGTGGGCACGTGTATAATTTTTTAAACACACTGCGCATGTTCACCTTCCAAGTGTTAGGCCACCACAGAGTGGGTGGCCCACCCTAAGGGAATAAAAATGGGAAAAGGGATGCAAGACCCCAGAGATATGCTAACATATAAAACTCCAATTCAAAAGGTCAAACCCAGCACTTGTCCTTCTAGTCACCTGCTCAGGTCTCTTCCAAGTGTACTTTCTTTTCTTTCCTGCTCTAAAGCAAGGAAAGAAGTTTTTAATAAAATTCTGTTCCTGCTCTGAAGCTTGCCTTGGTCTGATTTTTTCCCTTATGCCCTTCAACTGAATTCTTTCTTCTGAGGAGGCAAGAATTGAGGTTGTTGCAGACCCATAAGGATTTGCTGCCAGTAACCCAGATATGTACCACTGATAACAGAAATATGTGCATTTATATATTTATATATGGATTGCATTAAAGTGCACAGATGCACATAGACAAACATTTGAGTTCACTTAAGGGTCTTGTGAAACATTCTCAAAACCCAATTTCAACCTGTTATGCCTCTTTGAGTTGAGAGAGAAGGACTTGCAGATACCATAACTCATGACTGACTAGTAGTAATGTATGTAGTGATGAGCTGTAGGGGAAATAATAGTAGTAACTTAATGGTATGAGTTTTAAACAAAGGGCAAACCCACTTTTTAAGTGTAGGGAGGCAGTATACATAGAAATTAAGAGGGGAGGTTCAAAAGCTAGACTGCTCAGAATCAAAGTTTATTAGCTGTCACTATTTACAAACTGTGTAATTGGGCAAGTTCCTCAACCCCTAAAAGGCTCAGTTTCATTAAATATGAACTGTGTGTAGTAATAGTGTTTAATGTATAGGATTGTGAAGACTAAGCAAAATGATCTATGCAATGTGTTTGTTTCAATGCCTGGCAAATAGTAAGTCCTTGATCAAGAGATAAAAGTTAACAGCACCAGTGATGAGACATAGGGACACCATGTACCCACTTACTGGTAAGGTTCATGAAAAGGGGCACAGACTCTTTACTTTTGCATTCTTGTACAAAATATATAATTGGAATTGAATCATATAGAAAAATCAGGAAAATATAAAATGAGAAGCATTCTTTAAAATAACTGGTTAGTACTTTTCAAAAGATTCCAGCTCATAAAGAGAAAGAAAGACTGAGGAGCTGTGCCAGACTAGAGGAGACCAAGGAGACTTAATAACTAATTGCAATGTGGGATCCTGGATTATATTCTGGAACAGGAAAATAACTTTAATGGAAGAATTGGTGAAATCTGAATAAAGTCTGTACAAACATACCTCAAATATATTGCAGGTTCAGTTCCAGACCCCCCACTGCAATAAAGTGGATATTACAGTAAAGTTTGTTACACAATTTTTTTTTGTTTCCAAGTGCATATAATAGTTATTCTTACACTATAATATTGTATTAGTTTGTTCTCATGCTGCTGATAAAGGAATACCCAAGACTGGGTAATTTATAAAGAAGAAGAGGTTTCATTGACACACAGTTTCACATGGCTGGGGAGGCCTCACAACAATGGCAGAAGGCAAAAGGCATGATTTACATGGAAGCAGGCAAGAGAGAATGAGAGCCAAGTGAAAGAGGAAACCCCTTTTTAAACCATCAGATCTTGTGAGACTTATTCCCTACCACAAGAACACTATGGGGGAACTGTACCCAAGATTCAATTATGTCCCACCAGATCCCTCCCACAACATGTGGGAATTATGGGTGCTCCAATTCAAGATGAGATTTAGATGAGTACATGGACAAATCATATCATTCCAGGCCTGGCCCCTCCCAAATCTCATGTCCTTACATTTCAAAACCAATTATGCCTTCCCAAAAGTTTCCCAAAGTCTTAACTCATTTCAGCATTGACTCAAAAGTCCATAGTCCAAAGTCTTATATAAGACAAGGCAAGTCCCTTCAGCCTATGAGACTGTAAATCAAAAACAAGTTAGTTACTTCATAGATACAATAGAGGTACAGGCATCAGATAGATACACCAATTCCAAATAAAAGAAATTGGCCAAAATGAAGGGGTTAAAGGCCCCATGCTAGTCCAAAATCAAGTGAGGCAGTCAAATCTTAAAGCTCCAAAATGATCTCCTTTGACTCCATGTCTCATATCCAGGTCATGCTGATGCAAGAGGTGGGTTCCCATGGCCGTGGGCAGCTCTTCCTCTGCAGCTTTGTAGAGTACAGCCTCTCTCCAAGCTGCTTTCACAGACTGGTATTAAGCGTCTGCAGCCTTTCCAGGTTCACAGTGCAAGCTGTTGATGGATCTACTATTCTGGTGTCTGAAAGATGGTGGCCCTCTTCTCACAGCTCCACTAGGCAGCGTCCCAGTAGGGACTCGGTGTGGGAGCTTCAACCCCAAATTTTCCTTCTGCACTGCCCTAACAGAGGTTCTCCATGAGGGCCCTGCCCCTGCATCAAAATTCTGCTGGGACATCTAGGCATTTCCATACATCCTCTGAAACTTAGGCAGAGGTTCATTCCCAAACCTCAATTCTTAACTTCTGTGTACCTGCTGGCTCAACACCACGTGAAAGCTGCCAAGGCTTGGGGGTTGCACCCTCTAAAACTATGGCTCAAGTTGTACCTTGGCCCCTTTTAGCCATGGCTCGAGCAGCGGCGACACAGGGCACCAAGTCCCTAGGCTGCACACCACAGGGGGGCACTGGGCCTCACCTATGAAACCATTTTTTTCTCCTAGACCTCTGGGCATGTAATGGGAGGCACTGCCACAAAAGTCTCTGACATGACCTGGAGACATTTTCCCCATTGTCTTGGCGATTAACATTTGGCTCCTCATTACCTATGCAAATTTTTGCATCCAGCTTAAATTTCTCTACTGAAAATGGATTTTCCTTTTGCTATCACATCATCAGGCTGCAAATTTTCCACATTTTTATGTTCTGTTTCCCTTTTAAAGCTGAATTCTTTTCACTACATCAAAGTCAGTTCTTGAATGCTTTGCTGCTTAGAAATTTCTTCTGCCAGATAGCCTAAATCATCTCCCTCAAGTTGAATGTTCCACAAATTTCTAGGGCAGGGACAAAATGCCACCAGAAAAACAAAGCAAGAACAACATAGCAAGAGTAACTTTTACTCCAGTTCCCAACAAGTTCTCCATCTACATTTGAGACAACCTCAGCCTGGATTTCACTGTTTATATCATTATCAGCATTTGGTCAAACTCATTCAACAAGTCTCTAGGAAGTTCCAATCTTTCCTACATTTTTCTGTCTTCTTCTAAGCCCTCCAAACTGTTCCAACCTCTGCATGTTACCCAGTTCCAAACTCACTTTCAAATTTTTTCATGTTTTTACAGTAGCACCCCACCCTACTGGTACTAATTTGCGGTATTAGTCTGTTCTCACTCTGCTGATAAATGCATACCTGAGACTGGGTAATTTATTTTAAAAAAAAAAGGTTTAATGGACTAACAGTTCCATGTGGCTGGGAAGGCCTCACAATCATGGCGGAAGGCAAAAGGTACATCTTACATGGCATCAGGCAAGAAACTATGCATGCCAAGCAAAAGGGGAAACCCCTTATAAAACCATCATACCTTGTGAGACTTATTCACTACCATGAGAACAGTATGGGAGAATTCACCCTCATGATTCCATTATTTTCCACCAGGTGCCTTCCACAACATGTGGGAATTATGAAAGTCAGAATTCAAGATGATATTTGGGTGGGGACACAGTCAAACCATATTAACTAGAGTCTATTAAATGTGCAATAGCACTATGTAAAACAACAATGTACATAACATAACTTAAAAATACTTGATTGCTAAAAATGCTAATAATCATCTGAGACTTTAATGAGTTGTAATATTTTTGCTAGTAGATGGTCTTACCTCAGTGTTGATGGCTGCTGGCTGATCAGAGTGGTAGTTGCTCTAGGTTGGGGTGGCTGAGGCAATTTCTTAAAATAAGACAACAATAACATTTTCAACATCAATGGACTCTTCTTCTAACGAAAAATTCATCTGTATCATGAGATGCTATTTGACAGCATTTTACCCACAGTGGAATGTCTGTCAAAATTGGAGCCAATCATCTCAAACCCTGTGGTTGCTGTAGCAGCTAAGTTTATGTAATATTTTAAATATTTTGTCATCACTTTAACAATATTTACAGCATCTTCACCAGGAGTAGATCTCATCTCACTTTCTTTGGTCATCCATAAGAAGCAACTCCTCATCTATTCAAGTTTTATCATGAGATTGCAGCAATGCAGTCACATCTTCAGGCTCCATTCTAGTCCTCTTGTTATTTTTGCCACATCTGCAATGACTTCCTCCGCTTAAGTCTTCAACCCCTCAAAGTCACCTAGAAGGGTTGGAAACACCTTCTTCCAAACTCCTCATAATGTTGATATTTTGACTTGCTCCCATAAATCACAAATGTTTTTAATGACATCCAGAATAATGAATCCTTACCAGGTTTGCAATTTACTTTTCCATTTGAAAATTTACAATCTATGGCAGCTATAGTCTTATGAAATGTATTTCTTAAATACATTTTTTTGCCTTGAAATTACTCCTTGATCCATGGGCTGCAGAATGAATATTGTGTTATCAGGCATGTAAACAAATAAATTTTCTTTAATCTCCTTGTATATCTTCATCAGAGCTGTTAGATAAGTGGATTCATTGTCAATGAGCAGTAATACCTTGAAAGGACTCTTTTTTTCTGAACAGTAGGTCTCAAAAGTGGGCTTAAAATGTTCAGTAAATCATGCTGTAAATAGATGTGCTGTCATTCAGTCTATGTTGTCCCACTTAGAGAACACAGGAAGAGTATATTTAATATTACTGTTAAGGACCCTACAATTTTCATAATGATAATTGAGCATTGACTTCCACTTAAAGTTACAAGCTGCATTAGCCCCTAACAATAGAGTCAGACTGCTTTTTAACGCTTTGAAACCAGGCATTGACTTCTCTTCAGCTAAAAAAGTCCTAGATGACATCTTACAATATAAGGCTGCTTTATCTACATTAAAAATATGTTGTTTAGTGTAGTCACCTTCATCAACTATCTTAGCTAGATTTCCTGGATAACCTGTAGCTTCTCATTTAGCACTTGTGCTTTCACCTTGCATTTTTATGTTATGAGGAGGGCTACTTACATTAAACCTCATGAATCAACCTCTGCTAGCTTCAAATTTTTCTTCTGAGTCATTCTAACCATTCTCAGCCTTTATATAATTGAAGAGTGTTAGGCCCTTTCTCTGGATTAGGCTTTGGTTTAAGATAATGTTGTGGCTGGTTTGATCTATTCAGACTACTAAGACTTTCTCCATACAGCAATAAGAATGTTTTGCTTTCTTATCATTTGTGTGTTCATTAGAGTAGCACTTTTAATTTCCTTCAAGAACTTTTCCTTTGCATTCACAACTTGGCTGTTTGGTGCCAGAGACCTTACTTTCGGCATATGTGGCCTTTGACATGCCCACATGTCAAGTGAGGAAGGCATGTCAAAACCTCCATAGGCCGAAATCATGCCTTAGTCATTTCTGGTTTTTTATTTAAAGTGAGCGATGTGCAACTCTTCCTTTCACTTGAACATTTTCAGACCATTGTATGGTTATTAACTGGCCTAATTTTAGTACTGTTGTGTCTCAGGAAATAGGAGACCCAAAGACAGGGAAAGAGATGGGGGAACAGCCCGTGAGTGGAGCACTCAGAATCCACACAGCATTTACCAATTAAATTCACTATCTTATATGAGCACGGTTTGTAGTAGCTCAAGACAATTACAATAGTAACATCAAAAAAACTGATCATAGATCATGATAATAGATAGAATAATAATGAAGAAGTTTGATACATGTGAGAATTATCAAAATGTGACACAGAGACATGAAGTGAACACACGTTGCTGGCAAAATGGTCCAGATAGACTTGCTAGATGCAGGGTTGCCAAACACCTTCAAATTGTAATAGACACAATATCTGTGAATCACAATAAAATGAGGTATATCTGTAATTTAGTTGTGTTAAGTAGATGTTAATTTTTTGGTTTCTATTATTGTACTATTATTATGTGAGATGCGAACAATGGAGGAAGCTAAATGAAGGGTACCTGGGAATGTGGTAGACTATTGGAAAATTTTTATAAATCTGAATTTATTTCATATTAAGAGGTTAAATAGGGATAACATAAATGGAGGTGCAGTATTATTTGATATAGAAATTAAAAAAAATTATAATTAGCACTGCTAATTTACAACTGTAAGGCAAATACCTCAGACCTCAGTTCATAATGAACCAAGCATATTCAAATTCATTTGAAACTTATTACTTAATTTTGTCTAAAAGTTTGGAAGCTGTTATGGGTTGTGCCTCTCTACAAAATCAAATGTTGAAATCCTTGTCCCCAGCACTTTTGAATGTGACTGTATTTGGACATAGCATCTTTAAAGAAATTAGTAGTCATTCCCAACTGTCTGCCATTAAGATTTTGATAAATTTGGGATACTATGTGAAAAGTATTATAGTAAAATTTCAATGTAACAAAATGCTGGAAAATGAGCATTCTGGTTTACATAGCTTTTGCCTACGTGAGTATTTAAAATGAAACAGTTATGTTTCATTCCTCTGCTGAAAACATTTTAAACATGTTTTAGTTGTGTTAGTCCACTTTGCTGCCTCAGTAATGGTAGTCTGGTGAAGGTAATTCATTCTTTGGTGATTGAGAATCTTTCAGGACCTTCAGGCATTATTCTTAAAATAAATCATTTATAAAAATGACTTTATTTTACTTGTAAATAAAACTGTTTTAAGAGACTTGGTCTGAAGATGTAACTTTTAGATCTCAGCATCTACTAGAGAATATTTTATTGTGGTTTATATCTTTATTTTCTAGTTATCAGTATTCCTCTTCCTCCTATAGGAACTGGAGAACAGGATTAAAATGCGATTACTAAGAATTACAATTCCTCGGGTCTGGCTAATCAGTGTTTTATTATCTTAAGGCAGTCGTTTTCATAGTGATAAAAACAGAACTGTTTTAGGATTCAGAAGACCTGAGTTATGGTCCCAATTTTGTATCGTAATAACCATATGACCTGGACACATAACTTAAATTTTATTAGTCTTACATTACCCATAAAAAGTAGATAGGTATATGTGAAAAATAGACTAAAATAAATGTATTTTGTCTTCACTGCTTACCTAAAAGTTTGTTGTGAGGATCAAATAAGATATGTGTCTCAGTCGATTTTTGCTACTATGATAGAAGAGCTGAGAGTGGATAATTTATAAAGAACACAATTTTATTTTCTCACAGTTCTGGAAGCAAGGAAGTCCAAGATCAGGGTGCCAGCATCTTCTGAGGGCCTTCTTGCTGTGTCCTTCAGGGGAGAGGATCTCTGTGTACTCACACAGAGTAAGGTAGACAAGCATAGAGAGAAAAAAGGGGGGCCAAGATCACACTTTTCTAAAAGCATTAATCCTACACATATGAGGATGGGATTTGACCTCATGGTCTAATAATCTCTTAAAGATCCCAACTCTTAATACCGTTATAATGGCAATTACATTTCAGCATAAATTTTGGACAGGACAAATATTCAAGCCATAAGAACATGTAAAATGTCTGTAAAATTTAGAAAATACTATGTAATTATGAAGTGGTAATGATTAAAGTAACAAGATTTAAGTATTTTTAAGTATATATAAATATATTAACAACATAGTATTTATAATATATAATTAAAATATTTATAATGCAGAATATAATTTAAAGTAATATATATTTTATAAGAGACAGGATCTCACTCTGGAGTGAGTTGAGTTGTGAAATCACGGCTCATTGCAAACTCGAACTCCTGGGTTCCAGCAATCCTCCTGCCTCAGACTGCTGAGTAGGTGGGATTACAGGTGCCTGTCACCATATCTGGCTAGTTTGTATTTTTTGTAGAGACAGGGTCTCACAATGTTGCCCAGGTTTGTCTTGAACTGGTCTCAAACAACCCTCTTAATTCAGTTTCCCAAAGCACCAGGATTACAGGTGTAAGCCACTGCTCCCAGCCAGATTTAAGTATTTTAAACACAACAGATTCAAATAAATTTTGGAGGAATTTGCTAATTTTTTATATAAACTCATGAGAGTCAGCCAACAATATTTATATTCAATGAAATATTTTTTATTTAATTAAAAGATGACCTATTGAACTATTTTTAAATGAAAAAACTTAATCTTTACCTGCATTATTTTCTGGGAGCAAATGTGATGTTTATACATATAAAATTCCAAGTACAGGTTTCTAGTAGGAAAAAAGTTGACATTTTGACTTAATGTGCTTCACATACCTATAGGCAAAAGAAAAAAAAAAAACTGCTCTCTTGTTACTAATTAGTAGATATACAGTAATACAATATGAAAATCGGAAAGCACTGGGAGTAGGTAAAAATTGAAATCTCTTTCTGGCAATTTCTTAAAAAGTTTTTCCTCTTGGCAATGTATTTTCTTTGCACTTTAAAGCAGTACCTACTTGTTAAACAATATGAGTATCACAGGGGTCCTGAGAGTAAGTAAAATATCACATGGACCCTAGCTTTTCTATGTAGCCAAGTTGTTTACCACTTAATATATTATGCCTTTAGCTACCATAAGAAGGAGTATAGCATAGTAATTAGGCACATAGGCTCTGGAGACAGAAAGCCTGGTTGAGAAACCAGCTTCATCATTTGCTCACTGTGTGAATTTGGGAAGAGGCCCTTGTATTAATTTCCTATGGCTGCTGTAATGAATTTCATGGCTTAAAGCAAAAAAAAAAAAAAAAAAAAAAAAAAAAAAAAAAAAGAAATTTATTATCTCACAATTCTGGAGTTTGGAGGTTTGAAATTAATATCACTGGGCTATAATTCATATTTTGGCAGAGCTGTTTTTCTTTAGGGGAGAACCTGCTTTGTTGACTTCCAGCTTCTGGTGACTACCAGTATTCCTCAGCTTGCGGCTGAACCACTTAAATCTGTGCCTCTGTGGTCACCTTGTCTTCTCTTCTATTTGTGATTGAATTTAGAGCCCACCTGGATAATACAAGATTATCTCTCCTTCTCAAGATCTTCAAAATATTTTTCTTTTTCAGTTTGAAAGCAATTACTGTTTATTAACTGACCAGGTTACAAAAATAATCATGGTAAAAACTTTAGTTTATCTTTCTAATAAACCTGCTGTTCTGGTGTGCCCTGTTGCCAGCATCTCCACCATCTACAAAATGTGTCTTTTTTTTCACCTCTGGAGAGGATAATTTGAAGGGCCACAGGAAGTTATTTGCTTCTTTGAAGCATTTTCCAAAATTATAGATGCCATGAGTCAAATCCTTCCTGCAGATGGCGCCCTATTTACTGAGACATTGAGCAATCAAAGTGTTATCTGTCACGACAGTTTGCTTCTTATTGATTTTGCCATAGCTATGCTTGTAGATTAGTTTACTTACTGATTTCAGGTTTAGGTAACCCTATGGTTCTACAATCCTCAGCATGTTAACTGAAGACTTGTTGAGCTAAACAAAAGTTCCATTGAATATGTGACATAAGCAGAGAAGCTGCAACACCTTTTGGACCTTTGGGCTCACACCATTAATAATTCTAATCCTGACGACAAATGCCAGTTTGGATTCAGCAGGTACATGGAAGTTTCCAGCTTTTCTTGACATCCTAGCCATTCGTATTTCAGTTCTGTACATCTGCCTATAGTCATTGTGATAGTAATTCACTTTTTCACAGACAAAGCATGCTTGCTTTTGTTCTCCTTGCCTTTCAAAGCATCTTTTGGGCCAATATTTTTCTCTGGAGCTTGATCTTCAACTACAAAAAAATTCCTTTTACTTATTGTTAAGGGTTTCTGGCACAGAAGGAACCTTTTCTTCCTCTTTTCAACACCCTCCGTATTTCAACACCCTCCATGGTTCCAGCTGGAAAAGAGCAAGATTTTAAAAATCCTAATCCTATCTACAAGTACTCAGTAAAGTAACATTGACCAATTCCAGGGATTAAGACCAGATATATGTGGTGGGGGTGGTGGGGGAAGTGTGGGACTATTTATCAGACTACCACAGCACCGAAACCTTTCTGAGGCTTCATTCTCTTTATCTCCACAGTGATGATGGTAACACCCACCTCCATGGAGGTCCATGGAGAACTTTAAAATAATGCAACAATTTATGTAAGCTTTCTGGCCACATGGGCCAGATATATATTAAATGCTCTTATGATAGCACAGAACTCTCCTTCCAGATTATTTTTAAAATAGAACATACTCATCATCACTTGCATATTTTTATTATGGATAAACACAAACATAGAAACTAGAAAATCAGAGACAAACCAGTAAAATTGTATTTTTTCAGTATTCCTTAAAACCCTGAACAAAGTTAGCATTTTCTTCTAAATCATACTGAATTCACTAGCTAATATTGAAAAATGATCAGGATTAAATATGAAGAAGTGTTTGTCTCCTGGCTACAATTACCACTGACAAATGTATAACTCATGACATGGGGAGCGTTGAATCTGCACTGCCTCCTTTTTAAACGAATACATGTTTTTAATTTTAGATTCACGGAAAAATTGCAATGGTAAAACAAAGGGACTCCATATGTTTTCTACTCAGTTTTCTCTACTGTTAACATCTTACATTGCTATTGTGGAAGAAAAATAAATATCAGGGCCCCCAAATCAGTAAGCTAAAGGGAAACGTCAAGCTAGGATCTGCTTAGGGCAAACCTGCCTCTCATTATATGAAAAGTCACCCCTCTGCTCACTGAGATAAATGCATATCTATTTGCCTCTTTTTGGAGCGGTTAATCGGGAACTCAGAAGAGTACAACCGTTTGACTTTGAGTCATCCCGACTTTGCTTTGAGTTATCCAACCTTTCCAGACCAAACCAATGTTCATCTTATATATGTTGATTGATGTCTCATGTCTCCCTAAAATGTGTAAAACCAAACGGTGCTCTAACCACCTTGGGTCCACGTCATCAGGACCTCCAGAGGCTGTGTCACAGGCACGCATCCTCAACTTTGGTGAAATAAACTTCTAAATTAACTGAGACCTGTCTCAGATATTCAGGGTTATCAGATTTTGGTAACCATGAAGGGCTTCTGAGTAAAGGTGTCCCTGACCTTTGACAAATCTCCTATTGGTTCTTGGTACCAGCATGAGCTCACTTTATGGCTAAAACCAACAGGACAATTTGCTGAGGTCTGGGAGCACCCCCCGCCATATTTCCCAAAATTGGGTTGAGATATAAAGTTTATTTTGCTGTACAACTCCCTTTTTGGAGTTTTACTTACTTCCCACAAGGCAGACAAGATTTTCTCCTTCCATGATGATGAAAGGCAGAAAATTCCTTCATGGAGTTTGAGCTCACTCCCAACAGAGAAGCCAAGTTTGACATTCTTTGTTTGTTTGTTTGTTTGTTTCTAGGATGGTAGAGAAAGACTTCATTCTGAGACCCATTTTCAAGTAAGTAGCTGAATTGGGATTTTGTCTTGGCTAAAGTTAACAACCAGCTGGTCTTAATTTCTCCTTACAAATAGAGCGCCCAGTGATCATACTGTTGGGGTTTCCTGTTGTTATTTGTTCCGGTCTTTCTCACATTAGATTTGACCAACTCTACCTGACTTGATCAAATCTGAATGAGAATTCCAAATTATGGGTAACAAATCCTCTCTAATTTGGCAAAATTCCTCGCAGCTGCAAAAGAGGGAACAAAACAAAACAAAATAAAACACATGTACTTTGATTTCTGTGTTTTTTTCCTCTCTTAAAAAAAAAAGTTCTTGGCCGGGCACGGTGGCTCATGCCTGTAATCCCAGCACTTTGGGAGGCCAAGAGGCGGGCAGATCACGAGGTCAGGAGATTGAGACCATCCTGGCTAACAAGGTGAAATCCCTCTACTAAAAACACAAAAATTAGCCGGGCGTAGTGGCGGGCGCCTGTAGTCCCAGCTACTCAGGAGGCTGAGGCAGGAGAATGGTGTGAACGCGGAAAGGGAGCTTGCAGAGCTTGCAGTGAGCCGAGATTCCCCCACTGCACTCCAGCCTAGGCGAAAGAGCGACACTCCATCTCAAAAAAAAAAAAAAAGTTATTTTGTTTACTTTTCTTCCAACCTATACCTCCTTCTCCCTTTGCCATCTGCAGTACCAAAAAAATCTAGAGAAGACTTTCAATGACTTGAACCCCTTTAAAGAATTTAAAGCAAACGTGCCTCTCACCCCTTTTGGCCTGTTCTGTTTTCTTTGTGGAGTTTCAAGAGCCATGGGCAGGTTCTTCTTAGGTCTAAAGCTAGTTTTATTTTATTGCATGACCTGACCTCTATGATTTGGGGGGTACCAGAGGTGACCTTGTATTATAAGAGGATTTGACCCTGGCCTGTGTAATGGCATACAAGAGCTACAAGGTTAGGGGTGGCTGTGAGCATTTTACAGGAAGTGGTCTCGGCTGTTTTTATTTTTATTTTTTCCTCCTCGGAAGTTGTTGTTTAAGGATCCTAATTCTAGTGTGGAGATGCATTCTAATGGGTCTCCTCTATTGCTTTTTCTCCCAAAATTAATCTTGATTGGGCTTGTCTGTGCACACTTGCATGAGGAACTGAACTGTTGTTTTCATAGGTAAATGAGAGACTCGGTTTTCTCAGCTCTGAAGAGAAAGGATATATTGCTTCTCCCAGCTGAAAGGTGCTGCTGGGTGACCAGGAGCCTTGTGGGAGCATCTGGGGACTTGAACCCCTGTGACATGCAGCAGTCCTACAGGGACATCCCCACAAATTTGATTTTAAAAAGGCTCCTCCAAGAAACACATGTAAGGGCTGATCGCCCAGTGTTTTGAGCCATCTCAGAGGACATAGACTTCTGGAGGGAAACTGAGACATGTAAGAGGGTGGAAATGACTCAGTGGTGACACACTGTGGAGTCCTGTCCACAAGCAGGACACATCAATCCACCACACAAAAACCCTAGCCACAACTCAGTTCTTCCTTTTAAGAAAAAAGGTGGGAAACAAATAATCTGAGAATGAAGAGAAGATAAGGATGATACCCCCTTTCAAGCACTCTGTACATTTTATTGCACCTCTACTTGCCAGAGTTTATGTAAAATTGAAATAACATGATCTTTATGCACATTGACATTAAGGAAAAAGAGCCCTAAGTTTGACCTGCAAACTATACAGTTCCTAAGTTCTCTTTTTCTCTTTGTTCTTTTCTGCCTGATTTACATGTGCTGTTATTTTTCTGCTAAGATAAAAACCACTATTTGGAACCAACAGGGTTTTTTTTCAAGCTGGGGAATTTGTATTTATCTCACCGCTAAAGTTCTGAAGTAAAAACTATAGGATCTTTGTGTGTGTGTGTGTGTGTGTGTGTGTGTGTATTTAAAATGCCTTTACAATTTCTATAATTTTATGTTTAATAGGCAACTACATCAGTTTTAATATTCCTCTAGCACCCCAGGCTTTTTCTCTCCATACTTTATGTTGCAAATTTTGCAATTGGATTTTTACCTGAGTTTTTTTCTTTATATGCAAATTTAAAGCTATTTAGCTGACAACTGCTTAGGGTAGTGAAACAGGTTATTAAGAATTTGAAATTCCAGGGCCAGGCACCATGGCTCACGCCTGTAATCCCAGCACTTTGGGAGGCTGAGTCAGGTGGATCACGAGGTGAGGAGATCAAGACCATCCTGGCTAACACGGTGAAACTCCATCTCTACTAAAAATACAAAAACTTAGCCTGGCGGGGTGGCGGGCGCCTGTAGTCCCAGCTACTCGAGAGGCTGAGGCAGGAGAATGGCACGAATGGAGGAGGAGTTGCAGTGAGTGGAGATCGCGCCACTGCACTCCAGCTTGGGGGACAGACCGATACTCCATCTCAAAAAAATAAGTAAATAAATAAATAAATAAATAAATAAACGAATTTCAAAGTCCAAGATAGACAGAAAAAGATCTTTATGAATCTATGAGATGTACTTCTATTGGCATGCCTAATAGATCTATGTATTTATGTGTTGTGTACACAATGTTCCACTACTGAAAATATATACATGAATTCTAATTAGTTGGCTTAAGAAAAGAAAATGGCTTGAATCAAATATTTTATTAGAAAAAAGAAAGTAATAGTTAAATGCTTTTTCAAGTTTACATAACTTAAGTAAAATGTTTAATAAATAAGCTAGGTTTAAAATATTTGTAAAGTAATAATAGAAATGTCTTAAGAATTACCAGCATATATTTTTGTTTGCATTTATTAATCAAGCAATTTTATACTTATCCCTGCCAAATATTATAAGGTGTCAAAATTTGGCATAGAGGTTACAGAACTATAAACCCAGCACAAAACAGCATAACATGTGCTTTAGTAATGTTTAAAAAGAAGACACTGATATTGGTTTAATGACAATAGCTGTATTTTCAATTTAGTAAGATTACCATAACTTTTAATCCTGTGGCTTTAGGCAGTTTAGTCCACATGTAGTAAGGAGCTTTGTTTTAGGAAAGGACTGTTATCATCTTTATTTCAAACCTAAACTATAAACTAAATTCCTCCCAAGTTAGTTCGGCCTACACCTGGGAATGAACAAGGACAGCTTTGAGGTTAGAAGCAACATGGAGTCAGTTAGGTCAGATCTTTTCTACTATCTCAGCTATAATTTTGGCAACGGTGGTTCTATAATTGTAAATGATGACTATCACAGTTTTAATAAATAATCTAGGTAAATAATTAAAATAAATAGGCAAATATAATGGAATAAATACTTGTATACAAACTTGTTATAATTTGGAATCTAAAGTTATATCAAATTAAATAATGGATATTTGATTATTTGGGTATTTTTCAATAAAAATATTGTAGGAAAACATTCTTTCTAAGAAAAAAGTGTGTTCTTTTTAAAGATGAACAATTTTTCTCTAACATAAATCTTGCTTAAAGGTCACATATAAAACAAGGTAAAAGGAAACAGGAAATAAGAGAGATTTAAGAAAGTTATAAAAATAAAGAAGGGTTTTGTTGATAAGAAAGTTTAAAGAGAAATAATGAAAAAACAATTTTGTATGGTAAATTTAGTCCTAGAATAAAGTGACTGGTTGTTTAAGAAAGAGGGATGTTCAGGGCAAACCAGAAAGTTCAAGCATGTCATGAATGATTTGTATAAATAGCAGTAAGAGCATTTACAAAAAAGAAAAAAGAACAAAAAATCTTTTATATGATCAAGTTGTCTATAAAGGAAAATTATAGTGGTCTTTCAAGAGATTGGGCTTGATGTATAAAAGAAAAGCAATTATACATTAAATAATTGGTTAAAGCAATGAAATTTTCTTAAGAAATTGATTTACTCTTAATAAATTATGAGATTTCAATTTTTTAACCAAAAGTTCAACTTTTATTGCATGTTGCCATTTTTGCTTTTTCTCCTCTTTTAAAGAATGCAAAATAGTAATGCTCTCTTTAAACTCATTTTTAGTGCATATAAGTCTTTTCCTCGAGTTCTGTTTGCTGTGGCCTGATGTTAACAATATTTTATTAAAGGTATAAAAGAAATATTTTCTTACAACATAATATTCTGTGTAGTGTAGAAGGTCGTTTCCTTTTAATTGGACTAACAGATTTTACACTTTATCAAAATAATTTCTATGCCATTACTATTAAATTTTGATACGCTTAGGAATAAAACAGTGACTTTTTTTAAGTTAAGGTTACTACATCCATTTATTTTTTCTGTATGTGCTTTTAAAGTCCCTGTGGCATTAAGTTACAGGTCTATGATTCCTGGGTCTAAAAAGGACGCCAAGTACTCCTAAATCTTAAACTCTGACAGCAATTAAAGCCTCATCTTCAGGCTCAGTAGAAGATGCCAATGAAACTGCATTCCTGAGACACACGACCAGAAATTAAAGCTATTCTTCTCCTCAAGGCCCAGGGACTACTATGGAACAGTTAGACATGTGAGATTGTAAGAGCTGAATTTGAGAGATAAAATAAGTTCAGTTTCTCCATAAATTAATCATTAAGGTCAAAGGCATACTGATGTAACACCAGCATATGGGCATCTTGTGTCAGATTAACAAGGTTTTCTTGAAGGATTAGCCAACTCCTTAATAAAGGTTATAAAAGTTATAACCACCTTTTGGAAGTTATATCTTATGGTCAAGATTAAAATTTTATAGATTGTATATAAAATTTAGAAAAACAAATCTAGCTGGCTTTTATCCTGTATTTATTTGAGCTTACTGTTATGAATATTGTTTCTCCTCTCTCAAATAATAAAGGATTTTGCCTTGTTTTGAAATCCTTGAGTTATCACCTTGGTCAAATGAATGACTTATTTTACAATGACCTGTGATATCAAATGTTTTAAAACTTTGATATTTGACAAACTTTCCAAAATCAGATTATTCATTATGTCTTTTTCTGACCTAATTAATCCTTTAAGATATTAGGTTTCCTGAAATCAAAAAACCAATGTAATTTGGCTTATGTGGCATATAAATTATACAGGAAGCATTGTCAAATATGAAATGGTGTTTGGGTTTTTTGGGGTTGTATTTGTATAAATATGTTATTGGTGATACCACCATCATTCTTCACAAAATTAGAGAAAACAATTCTAAAATTTATATGGAACCAAAAAACAGCCTGCACAGCCAAAGCAATACCAAGCAAAAATAAAAAATCTGGAGGCATCACACTACCTGATTTCAAACTATAGTATAAGGCCATAGAGCATGGCACTGGTACATGGCACTGGTACAAAAGAGTGGCACTGGTACATGGCACTGGTACAAAAGAGCATGGCACTGGTACAAAAATAGGCACATAGACTAATGGAATAGAATAGAGAACCCAGAAATAAACCCAAATACTTACAGCTAAGTGATCTTTGACAATGCAAACAAAACCATAAAGTGGGGTAAGGACACCCTTTCCAAAAAATGGTGCTGGGATATTTGGCTAGCCACATGTAGGAGAATGAAACTGGATTTTCATCTCTCACCTTATATAAAAATCAACTCAAGATAAATTAAGGACTTAAACCTAAGACCTGAAACTGTAACAATTCTAAAAGGTAACATTAGAAAAGCTGTTCCAGATGTTGGCCTAGGCAAGGATTTTATGATCAAGAACCCAAAAGCATATGCAATAAAAACAAACATAAATAACCGGGACATAATTAAACTAAACAGCCTTTGCATGGTAAAAGGAACAGTCAGCAGAGTAAACAGACAACCCACAGGGTGGGAGAAAAATCTTCACAATCTATACATCTGAAAAAGGACGATATCCAGCATCTACGACAAGCTCAAACAAATCAGTAAGAATAAACAATCTTTCCCATCAAAAAGTGCTCTAAGGACATGGATAGACAATCCTCAAAAGAAGATATACAAATGGCCAACAAATATATGAAAAAATGCTCATCATCACTAATGATTAGGAAAATGCAAATGAAAACCACAATGTGATACCACCTCACTCACTCCTGCAAGAATGGCCAAGGTAAAAAATTAAAAAACAGTAGATGCTGATGTGGATGTGGTGAACAGGGAACACTTCTACAATGTTGGTGGAAATGTAAACTAGTACAGCCACTATGAAATACAGTGTGGAGTTTCCTTCGAAAACTAAAAGCAGAACTACCATTTGACCCAGCTATCCTACTACTGGGTATCATTACTTGAAAGATACTTGCACACACATGTTTGTAGCAGCACAATTCACAGTTGCAAAATCATGGGAGTTTCCTTAAAGAACTAAAAGTAGAACTTTTAGTTTATATATTGATGTATATTTATATATAAATTTATATATTGATGTATATTTATATATAAATTTATAAATATATAAATATATAAATTTATATATTGATATATTTTATATAAATTTATATATATTTATAAATATATATTATATATAAATATATATAATATAACATATAAATAAAATATATTTTTATATAATATATAAATAAAATATATATAAATATATCAATTGATATAATTTGATATATATAAATATATAAATATTTATAAATATATATTTATATATAAATATATATCAATATGATATGCATATTTATAAATATTTATATATCATATATAGAATATATATATAATGATATACTATCATATAGATATATATATGTGATGGAATATGACACAGCCATAAAAATGAATGAATGAACAGTATTTGCAGTGACCTGGATGAGTTTGGAAATTATTATTCTAAGCGAAGTAACTCAGAAATGAAAAAAAAATTGTATATTTTCAATAATATGTGGGAGCTAAGCTATGAGGACACAAAGGCACAAAAATAATGCAATAGGCCGGGTGCAGTGGCTTATGCCTGTAATCCCAGCAATTTGGGAGGCCAAGGCAGGTGGATCACCTGAGGTCAGGAGTTCAAGGCCAGCCTGGGCAACATGGTGATACCCCGTGTCTACTAAAAATACAAAAAAAATTAGCTGGGCATTGTGGTGGGCACCTGTAATTCCAGCTACTTGGGAGGCTGAGGCAGGAGAATCATTTGAACCAGTGAACCAAGATTCACACCATTGAACTCCAGCCTGGGCAACAAGAGCAAAACTCTGTCTCAAAAAAAAAAATAAAAAAAAATAAAATAAAAATAAAATTAAAGATAAAGAATAATGAAATGGAATTTGGGGATTTGGGGGGAAGAAGTCGGGGGGGAGGGATAGAAGACTACAAATATGATGTAGTGTATACTGCTTGGGTGATGGGTGAACCAAAATCTTACAAATCACCACCAAAAAACTTACTAATGTAACCAAATACCACATGTACCCCAATAACTTATGGGAAAATAAAAATAAATAATTAAATAAAAATATGTTATTGGTATGTGCTCTAAAATTATAGGAAACTCCTATAATTCTCTTATAAGTTAGTGTACATTATCAGTAATAATTAAAATTGTTATGTTATTTTGTGCCAAAGAGGTAACAAAATTCCTTGTCAATATTGTCTTTGACTATGACTTCCCTGAAACTTTTTGTCATCCACAGATAATTGTTTTCTTCTTTTAGTCCTCTGTAGATGGTAGTTGTATAATCAGCTATAAAACTGTGACATGTGCTCTTGAATGCAGGTTTCTGATAACTTTGGAGATTGTGACATCAAAATAGAGGAAAAACTTTGAGGACTCATGGAGAGCTGAAATATTCATGAATATCAAGCAGAACAGGAATTAACTGTATGAACTAATAGAAGGCTGAAGTAATTTTTTTGACTTTTTGCTTAAAATGATTATTTGTTTCTGTTTTTTTTTTTTTTTTTTTTTCAGAGTCAAGCAAACTTCTTTTGAGCTATTGAGAGCTTTAAACTATTTAGTATACTCCCATGAATACAATTTGGAGAATATTTCTACCTAATTTCTCTAGAACTTGAAAACTATACGTGAGTATTCTAAACTTACGGCAATACAGATTTGCATAAGTACAGTAAGAATATGTTTTTATTTGTAATAGGACACAATTGGAGAAACTGGTAATTTTACCAAGACTTTGGAATGGTGTGCTTTTCTTTAAGGAATCCAATTTGACTTATGGAGAAAATAAAAGCCCCTTGGGAAAAATGACCTCATACCTTTGTCTACACAGTTCCCATACAGGGTTCCTAACCTGTGGTGAGTAAAAAATGTCATTTTCTGACAGGCTCATGAGCCCCAAGTTTATCTTGGGGCCTTAAGAAGAGAGAAATTCATCCAACACATAGGTATTTGATGGCACAAATCCATAGCTGGGCTTGGCTTTAACAATGTCTTATCTGAGATTTCTTCTATGGAATAAAGTTCCATCAAAGCCAATTTAAAAGCCTTTGTAAAAAATAATTATTCTTGCTGCACAGTATACAAATAATCAGGTGTAGTATAATAAAGTAAATCAGTGCTACCATGATTTGTCTTTAGTAAAAATGGGAAACTGGAGAGAGAGAAATTATGTTTCAAAAACTATAGTATACCTGTTGTTAAATTCTAGTCTTGCCTAACATTTTTCAATTTTTATTATTTTCTACAGTTTGGACCAATTTCTTTTTTTGGCGGGGTTACAAGTCTTCAAAATAATGTTTTCAATTTCTTTTCCTTTTTCCCCACCCCCATTTTTTCTAATTTGGAGTCACTGAAAACTAAGCTGTGTTTTCATAAAGCCCTACAAACTGAAGCTAGACAACTTAAACTTTAGAAGAAAATAACAGCAACCTATTTACATATATAAGTCACTTTCATACCTGCCTACCTGATACAGAACAGCTGGGCTCCCAGCTAAATCTCCTCCCACCCCCACCATCAAGTCTGGAACATTGGTCCTAAGTGAAAACAGCTGACCCTGAAGGGCTGGGCTTCCAGCTAAACCCCATCACACCTGGAACCTCGGCCCTAAGTGAAAACATTTAACCCTGTTTTTCCACCCAAATGATTGCCTTTTTGGCCCACCCCACTCCTATCTTGTGCCCATAAAAATATTTCAGCGGGCAGGGCAACAGAAGCAGCTGA
This sequence comes from Macaca nemestrina, assembly GCF_043159975.1. Classification (NCBI taxonomy): domain Eukaryota; kingdom Metazoa; phylum Chordata; class Mammalia; order Primates; family Cercopithecidae; genus Macaca; species Macaca nemestrina. Next base: position 61,291,840 of record NC_092145.1, read on the forward strand.
TGCAAGTGGTCGAGGATGCAAGCTGCTGAGATTCAGGTATATAAGCTGCTGAGTATTGGGGATACAAGCTACTGAGCAACAGGGTTACAAGCTGCTTAACATGAGGGACACACGTGGCTGAGCCTTCGAGACTACGCATAGACTGGGCTAACTTCAGGTGGTGCAGCTTCAGGGAAAGATCACTTTCCTCTCCTACCATCCCATTTCCAGTCCCCATCCCCCTGAGAGCCACATTTATCACCTGATAAAATCCTCTGCATACACTACCCTTCAAATAGTTCATGTGACCTGATTCTTCCTGGACAGCAAACAAGAACACGGGTATCAAAAAGAACTGCAGGTTAAGTAAAATGAGCCACTTCAGTTTCTGCCCACGAAGGGGGTCAAAATCACGGGAACAGTCCCATCTCATACTGATGTATGGACTTCAGAGTAATGCGGCCTATGTTGATTTTCCAGGATTATTCTATTGATTGTTTTCTCCCTTACTCCCCCTATTTTCTCTTCATAGGTCATGAGACTTTACAACCTGCTGAAAATGAGCTTTCCTAATAACTTTGGACCTACCCATCAAGGAATAAATCATTCTAGCTGTGAGAGATCAGACAAAAATCTGAGACCAGAGACTAATTTTCTTCTAAAATGCTTTCTTTTTTGGAAGGACGACTACAAAGGTAAAGTACTGTCCTTACCACATCATCACAATGATACATGCATCAAAATGATTTGTGACTGATGATATTGTAACTACCCAATAGGTTCTTTCTGCCCACTGAGCTGACAAAACCAATTTACTGAGACCCATTCTGTAGGTTGCCTGTTGACTCTGATGATAGTTTATTTTGCTGTGCAGAAGCTCTTTAGTTTAATTAGATCCCATTTGTCTATATTGGCTTTTGTTGCTATTGCTTTTGGTGTTTCAGTCATGAAATCTTTGCCCATGCCTATGTCCTGAATTGCCTAGGTTTTCTTCTAGGGTTTTCATGGTTTTAGGTCCTATGTTTAAGCCTTTAATCCATCTTGAGTTAATTTTTGTATAAGGTGTATATTTTCTTGCTAATTTGATACATTTACCATAATATAGTGACCTTCTTTATTTTTTTTAATAGTTCTTGTTCTATAATCTATTTTGTCTGATATAAGTATGGCAACTTCTATTCTGTTTTGGTTTCCATTGGTATAAAATATCTTTTTCATCCTTTATTTTTAGTATGTTTGTCTTCTTAAGTGAAGTGTGTTTCTTGTAGAGAACAGATGATTAATAATTCTTGCTTTGTATTCATTCAGCCATTCTATGTCTTTTCATTGGAGTATTTAGTCTATTTGCATTCAATGTTATTTTATATAAGTAAGAACTTGCCATTTTGTTATGTTTTTCTTTCTTTCTTTCTTTTTTGTGGTTCTCTCTTCTTTCTTTCCTTCCTGTCTTCTATTTAGTAAAGGCCATTTTCTCTGGTGTTATGATTTAGTTTCTTGCTTTCATTTTTTGTGTATCCATCGTATGTTTTTTGGTTTGAGGTTACCATGAGATTTGCAAATACTATGTTATAATCCATTATTTTAAGCTGATAACAACTTAACACTGCTTGCATAAACAAACAAACAAGCATAATAAAAGCTAATAAAAACACTATGTCTTATCTTCATCCCCCTGCTTTTTAAATTTTTATTGTTTCTATTTATATTTTATTATATTGTATATGTCTTGAAATTCTGCTGTAGTTATTATTTTTTATTCGTTCATTGTGTAGTCTTTCTACTTAGGAGTAGTTTACACACCAATATTATACAGGAGTATAAATTCTGTGTTTTTCTCTGTACTTACATTTGAGTTTTGTACATTCAGGTAATTATTTATTGCTCATTATTGTACTATTATTTTTCATTGACGTACTCCCTTCAGCATTTCTTGTAGGCCAGGTCTAGTGTTGATGAAATCCCTCAGTTTTTGTTTTTCTGGCAAAGTCTTTATTTTTCCTTCTTGTTTGAAGAATATTTAGGCAGATATGCTATTCTAGGGTAGAAGAGTTCTTTTTTTTTTTCTTTTTTCCCCAACACTTTAAATACGTCATGCAACTCTCTTCTGGTCTGTAAGGTTTCCACTAAAAAGTCTGTTTCCAGACTTCTTGCAACGTTATTGGATGTTATTTGCTTCTTTTCTCTGGCTGCTTTTGGAATTTTCCCATTATCTTTGACCTTTAGGTGTTTGATTATTAAATGATTAAAGGTAGCCTTTTTTTGGGTTAAATCTGCTTGGTGTTGTATAACCTTCTTGTGCTTGGATATTGATATCTTTCTCTAAGTTTGAGAAGTTTTCTGTTATTATCCCTTTGAATAAACTTTCTATTCTATCTATCCCTATCTCTACCTTGTCTCTGTCTCTATCCCTATCTCTACCACCTATTTAAGACCAATATTTTTTAGTTTTCTTTTTCGAGGTAATTTTCTTCATCTTGTAGGCATCATTGTGGGTATTTTTTTTTCTTCTTTTGTCTCCTTTGATGGTGTATTTTCAAAAAGCTTGTCTTCAAGTTCAATAATTTATTTCTTCTGCTTTATCAATTCTGCCATTAAAAGAGTCTGAGGTATTCTTTAGTATGCCAGTTGCAATTTTTTGTCTCCAGGATTTCTGCTTCATTTTAAGAAATTATTTCAATCTCTTTGTTAAATGAATTTGGTAGAGTTCTGAATTCCTTTTCTGTGTTATCCTGAATTTTCTCAAGTTTTTTTTTTTTTTTTCAAAGTTCCTGTTCTGAGTTATCTTTCTAAAAGGCCACATATCTCTATTTCTCCAGGATTGGTCCCTGGTGGCTTACACAGTTCATCTGGCAAGATTATGTTTTTCTGGGTCACCCTGATACTTTTAAATGCTTATCAGTGTCTAGGCATTGAAGACTTCTGTATTTATTGTAGTCTTCGCAGTCTGGACTTCTTTGTACCCGTCTTTCTTGGGAAGGCTTTCCAGATATTCAATAATACTTGCATCTTGTTGTATTATGCTGTATCTGGTTTAGGTTGCACTACAAGCCCAGTAACGCTGTGATTCTTCCAGGCTTTTAGTGGTATCGTCTTGATGGTTTGGGCCAAGATCTGGGAGAATTCTCTAGATTACAGGCAGACTCTTGTTCCTCTTTCTTACTCTCTCTCAAACAAATGGAATCTCTCACTCTCTCTCTGTCTCTGTTCTGAGCCACCTGAAGCTGGGGGTGGACTGACATAATCACCCCTGTGGCTACCACTGCTATGACTATGCTGGGTCACACCTGAAGCCGGCACAGCACCAGGTCTTGCGCAAGGCCTACTGTTACCACTTCCTTGCTACTGTCTGTGTTTGCTCAATGCTCTGGGGCTCTACAATGATCAGGTGGGAAACCCAACCAGGCCTGTGTCTTTACTTTCTGGGCACTGAGTTCCTCCCAGGCCCTGGGCAGGTTCAGATGTGCTATGCAGGAGGCAGGGACTAGAGGTAAAAACCTTAGTACTCCACCTGGTGTTTTATTTTACTGTCACTGAGCTGACGTTCAGACCACAAGATGCCGTCCTTCCTACTCTTTCCTTCCCTTTCTAAAGGCAGAGGAACCTCATCCTGTCTCCACCATCACCACCACAGGCCCATGGGGGTAAATGGTGGCTGTCCAGTGATTCAGCCTTCAGGGAAGTAAGCTCCCCTCTGGCCCAGGGCAGGTTAGAAATGTAACACTAGATCCAAGTCTTAGGATTTGGAATCCTAAGAGCATGCTTGGGAGCTCTATGACACTGTGGCTGAGGTGGTACCTAAGATGCAAGACAAAGTCACCTTCTCATTTCCCTCTGTTTTTATAAAGCATAGGGAATATCACTACATAGCCACCACAGGTGAAAATTTGTTGAGTATCACCCGAAGCCAGCAAGTCTCAGAGTTCCACCCACCCAAGGCCCTAGAAATAGTACCTGTGTGTTACTGCTGGTTATTAAGGGCCCAAGGACTCTTCAGTTAGCACGTGAGAAATGCTGCACAGACATGGTCGTTTCCTTCAAGGCAGCATTTCCCTTTTGGTCTAGGGTCTGTCTAGAAATGTCATCCAACAGCTAGGACCTGGAAACGGGGCCTCATGACTCTGACCTGTGCCCTATTGTTCTGTGGCTGAGCTGGCATCCAAGATGCAAGACAAAGTCCTCCCCATTTTCCCTCTCCTGTCCTCAACAAATGGAAGCAATATTTCTTTGAGCTGTGAGCTGTGCATCCTCAGGTTAGGGGAGGGGTGATGCCAGGCTTCCCTTTCCTGCTTCAGCTGGTATCTCAGTAAGTTGTGTGCCACCCCCCAGTCCACTAGCTCTGGGTCCAGTTTAGCTCTACACTCACATCTGATTTGCAGTCCTTGTGGCTTAGACTACCTTTCAAGTTTATTTAGAACCACGGAGCACTTTAGTCCACAGTGGTGAGGCTTGTGGGAACTGAAGTCACAGTTGCTGGGATTGGTGATTCACTTTTGTTGAGAGTTGGTTTGAATGCTCCCTCTGTGGGCAGGTGTCAGCTGCATTTGGTCTAGTTTTCCTTTCTTCTACAACAGGACAGCACTGAGATCAAGGCCTTATAATTGCTACATTCTCCTTCCCCCAGCTCACAGAAAGTCTCTCTGTACCACCTGCCACTACCTGGGGGTTGTGAGAGGGGTGGCTTCAGTGATTTCAAGACTGTTTTTTCTACCTTTTAAGTGCCCTTTCCATCAATATGAATTTAAAATCAGGTACTGTGAGTGCTCACCTGATATTTGGTTCTTATAAAGGTGATTTTTTGGTGTAGATATTGTCAAATTGATGTTTTTGTGTGTGGGGAACAATCGGTGGCCACTTCTATTGTGTCACCTTGTTCTGCCTTGTCCCTAAGTTCATCTTGCATATTCCTTTCCCCAGTCCTTGAATCAACCATTTGTCTCAGCAGCTTTTTTTTTTTTCCCTTAATTGGAAAATGGCATTAGAAATCAAAATCTGGGTAGTAGGTGTGCTCATTGCTACTGGGGTGTCATTGCTTCTAGGTCTTCTTAGTGGACAAAGGTTGGAAATATATGTTTAGACCAATTTATGTATCTGTAATTATTTCTTTACTCATTAATCAGTATCTTTATTAAGCTAACCATGAGTTCACACTGATATCTCTATCACTATTCCAGCACCATTTGATTCATTCCAGTTTATCTATAATCTCCTCTTTCAGCAGTGAGAAAAATAACTTGCACTACTCACCATTTGCTTATTTGTTCCTACAACCCTAGTATACATATATAATGATTTCAAAATTGTTAGCAGGTAACCCTGAGGGAAACAACTTTACCAACTAGTGAATAGTGCTGTGTTTTGTTTCTGGCCTTATAGTTTTCAATCATTTATAAAGTTACTGAGGTTAGTAACTTTCCCCTCACCTCCTTCAGTAAGGTTGTTTTATACATTTTCTAATAGAGTTAATTTGTTTCCATTATATTCTGCATTTAATCCTGTAGTCTGCTGACTTTCTAAAAGATATTTTAATTTTTGTATACATTAAATTTCTTTTTTTTTGCTATAAATTTTTCTAGGTTTTGACAAGTGAATAGTGTCATGTATCCACTGTAATTTTATACGAAATAGTGCTATTTTTTAATTTCAAATGTTATCAAAAATGTAATTCTTTTTTAAAAAGAAAATCTTGAGGTGAATTATGGAATCTAATACCTAGTCGCCTAAGTATTTTCTGAGGGATGCTACTTATGTAACTCATAATGAGAAATATAACAATTATAATTTACCTTTTCAAAAGGTCACATACATTATCTCAAATAATTCTTGAAACAGTGTTAGGAGGAAGGTAGATCAAGTATTAATATACCCATTTCACAGAAGAGAAAACTAAAACTTTAAGGGATAAGATAAAGTTTCAAAATGATACAGCTAAAGGCCAAGCCTAAAACTCAAGTCTTGTAGACATTCCTTTATTGTATTATTATATTTGTAAAATACTTTGGGTAAAATGTATTTTTTTTTTCTTTTTTCATTAGTTGATAGAGTACCAACTAGTTAGAAGAAGATAGAGACATTGTATTTTCTCAGATTTGGTTTTTATGATCTTATCTACTAACCCTACACTGGTTAATAGTTCTACATAAGAAGCCTGTTTAAGTAGGCTAGCCTCTGTATTAGTCTGTTCTCACATTGCTATAAAGAAATGCCTGAGACTGGGTAGTTTATAAAGAAAAGAGGTTTAATTGTCTCATGATTCTGCAGGCTGCACAAAAAGCATGGTAGCATCAGCTTTTGGGAAGCCCTCAGGGAACTTACAATCATGGTGGAAGGCAAAGGGGGAAGTAGAAACATCTTACATGGCTGGAGCAGGAGAAAGTGAAAGAGAAGAGAGATGTCACACACTTTTAAACAAGCAGATCTCCTCAGAAGTCATTCACTATACAGTACCAAGGGGGGATAGTGCTAAACGATTTATGAAAACTCCACTCCCTGACTTAATCACCTCCCACCAGGCCATATTTCCAACATTGGAGATTACAATTCAACATCATATTTGGGCAGGGGCACAGATTCAAACCATATCATCCTACTCCAGACTGCTTCCAAATCTTAATGTTCTTCTCAAATTGCAAAACTCAAGCATGCCTTCCCAACAGTCTCCCAAAGTCTTAACTCATTCCAGCTTTAACGCAACAGTCCAAAGTCTAAAGTCTCATCTGAGACAAAGCAAGTCCCTTCCACCAATAGGCATGTAAAATAAAAAAACAAGTTAGTTACTTCCAAGATATGATGGGGTTATAGGCATTTGGCATATATTTTCTTTCTAAAAGGGAGATATTTGCCAGAAGAAAGGGACTACAGGCACTGTGCAAATCCTAAACCCAGCAGGGCCATCATTAAACCTTAAAGCTCCAAAATAATCTTTTTTCACTCCATTCCTCATATCCAGGGCACACTGCCGCAAGCTGTGGGCTCCCAGAGGCTTAGGAAGCTCTGCCTCTGTGGCTTTTCAGGGCTTGGCCCCCACAACTGCTCTCATGGGCTGCCGTTGAGTGACTGTGGCTTTTTTAGGCCCGTGGTACAAGCTGTCACTGGTTGTACCATTCTGGGGTCTGGAGGATGGTGGCCCTCTTTTCACAGCTCCACTAGGCAGTGCCCCAGTGGGGACTCTGTGTGGGGGTTCCAACCCCACATTTCCTCTTCACACTTCACTAGTTAGAGGTTCTCCATGTGGGCTCTGTCTCTGCAGCAGTCTTGTTTCTGGATATTTAGGTTTTTTTTTTTCATACCAGAGGTCCTGAAGACTCATATTTTACATTCTGTGCACTTGTGAGCTTAACACTATATAGAAGCTGCCAAGGCTTATGGATTGCACTCTCTGAAGCAGCAGTCCAAGCTGTACCTGGGTCCTTTTTAACCATGGCTGGAGTTGAAGGGACTAGGATGTGTGGGTAGCAGTGTCCTGAAGCTCTGCAGGGCTGTGGGGCCCTGAGCCTCTCCCAGGAAACCATTCTTCCCTCCTAGACCTCTGGGCCTGTGATGGGAGGGGCTACTCTGAAGGTCTCTGAAATGCCTTTGAGGCCTTTTTTCCTATTGTCTTGGCTATCAGCATTTGCCTTCTTTTTGGGACATAGACTCAAACTACATCATACTCCAACACTGTTTTGTGAAAATCAAGCCCTAAACAGTTAATTTAAAACAGCTGAAATGAGTGTCTAATGAAAAGGGGGATAGATTAACTACTTGTTAGAGCAGTCTCAAAATATAATAGTGTTTTTACCTTGCTTTGTGATATTCCCACAACAATATTTTTGGAATGTTTATTGGTTATAGTTGAAAACATCAGCGAAGCTTGTGGCTCCTAAAATTGGCATGAACTAGAGTAAAGATAATTGGATTTAAAAAATGATAATAATGAAAACCAGAGAATATTAACCTATTAATTTACAGTGTTATAGTTAAGATATTGCTTTTCATTTGAATTTAAAAACAGTATTCCATGATTTATTCCCCCTGACTTTCTCTTGTGGCTTTCAAACATATGTTTTCCAGTGATACAGGAGATGCTTCCTGAATCCAAGAAATATATTTATTACTGATTATCAACTGCAGCAGTCATTAGTGCTGCTTACTGAATAAGTCTGGCTGTTTTCTTCTAGGCACATGGTAAGATTGCATTTTTTAAAATATACTTTAAGTTCCAGGATATGTGCAGAATGTGCAGGTTTGTTACACAGGTAAATGTATGCCATGTTGGTTTGCTGCACCTATCAACCTGTCACCTAGGTATTAAGCCCCACATGCAACAGCTATTTGTCCTATGCTCTCCCTCCCCTCACCCCCACTGACAGGCCCCAGTGTGTGTTGTTTCCCTCCCTGTGTCTGTGGGTTCTCATTGTTCAACTCCCACTTATGAGTGAGAATATGTGGTGTTTGGTTTTCTGTTCCTGTGTTAGTTTACTGAGGGTGATGGCTTCCTGCTTCATCCATGTCCCTGCAAAGGACATGATCTCATCCTTTTTAGGGCTGCATAGTATTTCATGGTATATGTGTACCACATTTTCTTTATCCAGTCCATCATTGATGGGCATTTGGGTTGGTTCCATGTCTTTGTTATTGTGAATAGTGCTGTAATAAACATACATGTGCATTTGTCTTTATAAGATAATAATTTATGTTTTGGGGGTATGTACCTAGTAATGGGATTGCTGGGTCAAATGGTATGTCTGGTTCTAGATCCTTGAGCAATCATCACACTGTCTTCCACAATGGTTGAACTAATTTACACTCACACCAACCATATAAAAGCATTCTTACTTTTCCACAGCTTCACCAGCATCTATTGTTTCTTGACTTTTTAATAATCACCATTCTGACTGGCATGAGATGGTATCTCATTGTGGTTTTTATTTCCATTTATCTAATGATCAGGGATGTTGAGCTTTTTTACATATGTTTGTTGGCTGCATAAATGTCTTTTTTTTGGGAAGTGTTTATGTTCTTTGCCCACTTTTTGATGATTTTTTTTTCTCGTAAATTTGTGTAAGTTCATTGTAAATTCTGGATATTAGACATTTGTTGGGGTAGGCTGCAATAATTTTCTCCCATTCTGTAAGTTGCCTGTTCACTCTGATGATAGTTTATTTTGCTGTGCAGAAGCTCTTTAGTATAATTAGATCCCATTTGTCAATTTTAGCTTTTGTTGCAATTGCTTTTGGTGATTTCATTATAAAATCATTGCCCATGCCTATATCCTGAAAGATATTGCCTAGATATTCTTCTACGATTTTTGTGGTTTGGGGTTTTAAATTTAAGTCTTTAATTTATCTTGAGTTAATTTTTGTATAAGGTATAAGGAAGGGGTCTAGTTTCAGTTATCTGCATACAGTTAGCCAGTTTTTTCCAGTACCATTTATTAAATAGGGCATCCTTTCCCCATTGCTTGTTTTTGTCTGGTTTGTTGAAGATCAGATGGTTGTAGATATGTGGTCTTATTTCTGAAGTCTCTATTCTGTTCCACTGGTCTATATGTCTGTTTTGGTACCAGTACCATGCTGTTTAGGTCACTGTAGCCTTGTAATATAGTTTGAAGTCTGGCAGTATGATGGTTTGAAGTCTGGTAGCATGATGTCTCCAGCTTTGTTCTTTTTCTTTAAGATTGACTTGGCTATACAGGCTCTTTTGTGGTTCCATATAAATTTTAAAGTGTTTTTTTCTAATTCTTTGAAAAAATGTCAATAGTAGTTTGATGGGAATAGCATTGAATCTGTAAATTACTTTGGGTAGTATGGCCATTTTCATGATATGATTCCCCCTATCCATGAGGATGGAATGTTTTTCCATTTGTTTGTGTCCTTTCTGATTTTTTTTTTTTTTTTTTTTTTTGAGCAGTAGCTTGTAGTTCTCCTTGAAGAGGACCTTCTCATCCCTTGTTAGATGTATTAATAGGTATTTTCTTCTCTTTGTAGCAATTGTGAATGAGAGTTCAGTCATGATTTGGCTCTCTGCTTGTCTACTGTTGGTGTAATGTAATGCTTGTGACTTTTGCACATTGATTTTGTATCTTGAGACTTTGCTGAAGTTGCTTATCAGCTTAAGGACCTTTTGGGCTGAGATGATGGCATTTTCTAAATATAGGATCATGTCATCTGCAAACAGAGACAATTTGTTCTTTTCTCCTTTATGACTGGGTGTGACCCAATGACCAGCTTTATCAATGGACTGTGAGTGGAAGAAACAAGTCTCCCCTCTGAATATGCATTGTTTTTTCAAACCCTCTAAACATTGATTTTCCTTATGACATGGTGACTAGCAAAATTCAAGACAGTGTCTGCTCTGTAAACTTTGGTTCTTGAGTGACAATGATGAGAAATTTTGTCTACAGATCCATGTTGAGCATGTAGTGTGAGGGATAAATAAACTTTTTTTTTGTTTTAAGCCTATGTTTCTGCCCCACAACCTAGGTGATTCTGAGTGATAAACATTGCAAACATCCAGGCAACATACAGTTGAATTTCAGGACATGCTAAGTCATTTATTTATTCATTCAACCCATTTATTGTGTATCAGCAGATGCCATGCTAGGCTTTAATTTGCAAAGCTCAAAAAGATATGGTTGCTGTTCTCAAGCAGATCATAGTTTGGTGGGAGAGAAATAGAACTAAACAAATAAATAAAACTTAACATGAAAGGAAATAAAATGCTGTGTATGCAAAGTGCTATAAAAACACAGATTAGGGAACAATTACCTAGGAATAAAGAAAGAGAATGTGACATTTGAATTGTGTCTTGAAAGAGGTGTAGAATTTTTGCAGGTAGATATAGCTTGGAAAGAAAGTATTTTAGGCTAGAGGAATATTCTGTGTAAATGCTGTAAAAGATCAGTAATTTAAAAAAAAAAAGTTTTTTTTTTCTTTACTTCCAGCTGTATGAACAGTTCTGAAATTCAAAGCTAGAGATTATATTGATACTTCAACTGACTTGCAAGATAAAACAGTTGGTAGCATATATTTTATATGTATATTGTATTTATACCTTTATATGCATACTTACACACATATACATTTAAGTAAGCAATTTAATCTGTTTTTAACTTTAAGTTCAGGGGTACATGTGGAGGGTGTGCAGGTTTTTTACATAGGTGAATGTATGTCATTTTTTTTTTTGTACTGATCATTTCATCCCCTATGTATTAAGCCTAGAACACATTAGTTATTTTTCCCAAACCTTTTTCTCCTCCCGCACTCCATCCGCTGATAGGTTCCAGAGTCTGCTGTTCCCCTCTATGTATCCATATGTTCTCATCATTTACTCCCACTTATAAGTGAGAACATGTGGTATCTGGTTTTCCCTTTCTGCATTAGTTTGCTAAAGTTAATATTCACCACCTCCATCCATGTTACTGTAAAGAACATGATATCATTCTTCTCTATGGCCATGTAGAATTCCATGGTGTACCTGTACCATATATTTCTATTTAGTCTACCATTTATGAGCAATTAGGTTGGTTCTATGTCTTTGCTATTGTGAATAGTGCTGCAATTAACATATATGTGCTTGTGTCTTTATAATAGAACAGTTTATATTTTTGGAGGTATATACCCAGTAATGGGATTGCTGGGTCAAATGGTATTTCTGACTTTAGGTCTTTAAGGAATTGCCACACTGCCTTCCAGAATGGTTGAATTAATTTACACTCCCACCAACAGTATATAAGCATTCCTAGTTCTCCACCACCTTGCAAAGATCTGTTTTATTTTTTGTTTTTTGTTTTGTTGTTTTTTTGACTTTTTAATAGCCATTCTAACTGGTGTTAGCTGGTATCTCATTGTGGTTTTGATTTGCATTACTCTAATGATCAATGATGTTGAGGATTTTTTTTTCCTATGCTTGTTGGGCACATGTATGTCTTCTTTTGAAAAGTGTCTGTTCCTGTCTTTTGTCCACGTTTTAATGGGGTTGTTTGTTTTTTCTTGTAAATGTGTTTAAGTTCCTTACAGATGCTGAATATTAGACCTTTGTCAGATGCATAGTTTGTAAAAATTTTCTCTAATTTTGTAGATTGTCTGTTTACTCTGTTGATAGTTTATTTTGCAGAAGCTCTTAAATTAGATTCCATTTGTCAATTTTTGCTTTTGTTGCAGTTGCTTTTGTAATCTTTGTCGTAAAATCTTTGTCTGTGCCTATGTCCTGAATGGTGTTGCCTAGGTTGTCTCCCAGGGTTTTTATAGTTTTGGGTTTTACATTTAAGTCTTCAATCCATCTTGAGTTATTTTTTGTATATGGTGTAAGAAAGGGGTCCAGTTTCAATTTTCTGCATACAGCTAGCCAGTTATCTGAGCACCTTTTATTGAATAGGATGTCCTTTCCCCATTGCTTGTTTTTGTCAGGTTTGTCAAAGATCAGATAGTTGTAGGTGTGCAGTCTTTTTTATTGGTTCTGTGTTCTGTTCTATTGGTCTTTGTATCTGTTTTCATAACAGTACCATGCTGTTTTCATTGCTGTAGCCCTCTAGTATACTTTGAAGTCAGGTAGCATGATGCCCCCAGCTTTGTTCTCTTTACTTATGATTGCTTCAGCTGTTTGGGCTCTTTTTTGTTTTCAAATGAATTTTAAAATAGTTTTCTCTAGTTCTCTAAAGAACATCAATGGTAGTTTAATGGGAATAGCATTGAGTCTATACATTGCTTTGGCCAGTATGGCCATTTTAATGATATTGATTCTTCCTATCTATGAGCACGGAATGTTTTTTCACTTGTTTGTGTCATCTCTGAGCAGTAGTTTCTAGTTCTCCCTGTAGAGATATTTTACTTCCCTTGTTAGCTGTATTTCTAAGTATTTTATTCTTTTCATTGCAAATTTAAATGGGACTTCGTTCATGATTTGGCTCTTGACTTGACTGTTGCTGGTGTATAGAAATGCTAGTGGCTTTTGAACATTCATTTTATATCCTTACTGAATGGGCAAAATCTGGAAGCATTCCCCTTGAAAACTGGCACAAGACAAGGATGACCTCTCTCACCATTTCTATTCAACATGGTATTAGAAGGTCTGGCCAACGCAATCAGGCAAGAGAAGAAAATAAAGAACATTCAAATAGGAAGAGAGGAAGTCAAACTATCACTGTTTGTGGATGACATAATTCTATATCTAGAAAACCCCATCATCTCAGCTCAAAAGCTTCTTATGCTGCTAAGCAACTTCAGCAATTTAATATTTTATAGCACTCATAGGAAATGGAGATATGTGATTATGTGACTCAAGTCTCTCTCCCTACCTTAGTGTAACCTCCACAATGTCAGGAAAGAGTCCCATTTTGTTTAACCTTACATGAAATGCCATTGCTTTGCACGGTGCCATCCCACAGTAAATACACAATGACTGTTGAATAAATAAGCACTTATGATTCTTAATGAATTATATCATCTAATGTCATAGGTAGTTTATGAGATGTTTGACCCTCTTATTTTAATTGAATTTTCAAAACATCTACTTTCTGTTTTAATGACATTATACCTAACCTACTGAAATATCTTTTCTTCAAAATAGTTCCTCAGGGAACTCTTCTGATGCTCTTATCTCACGTAATATGTCAGGAAATGAAGCTAGAAGCTTTGAATCCCTCTATCTCTCTATCCCAGACTATATGTTCTGTTAGGGAAGATAGTCTTTGAAGTAGTTACGCAGTTTGTATTGAATTTGACAAACATATCCAAGAAACTGAAGTTTGAAGAAAAACAATGACCAAGTGCTCACAGTTTATATTTCTTACTCTCTGATTTGTCTTGATCAAATTTTAATCAGGCTATTCTGTGCCACACAAGCTCTTGAACTTTGGCTTGCTCAATCTGAACAAGCACTGAAATGCAGAATGTCCACCTTAAACGGTGTTTTAATTTTATATGTCAACTTGGCTAGTTATCCAGATCTTTGGTCAAACATTATTCTGGATGTTTCTGTGAATATGTTTTTTATATTTTATTTTTTGATGAGATTAACATTGAAACTGTGTACGTTGAATAAAGCAGATTACTCTCCATAGAAGTGGGTCTCATTCAATCAGTTGAAGGTCTTAATAGAACCAAGGCTGACTTCCCCAGAGCAAGAAGAAATTTTGCCAGCAGTCTCAAACAGCATCTCTTTCCTGAGTCTCCAGCCTGCTAGCCTACCATGCAAATTTTGGTCTTACAAGCCTCCACAATTGTGTAAGCCAATTCATTAAAATTAAAATCGCTTTCTCTCTCTCTCTCTCTCCCCCACACCCCCCCCCCCACACACTCTTGCTCTCTCTCTCTCTCTCTCTCTCTGTTGGTTCTCTTTGTCTGGAGAATCATGATGAAAAAGCAACGAATCCTAAAAATTGAAATGGGGTGACCATAGTGAGAATCATTTCCTATCAGATCATCCTGGACATGCTGTTTCCTTTCAATCTTTTGACTTATTTCACCTCGTCATTTCTGGCTAGCTCTATAGGAACTCCCTTTTTTAAAAGAAAAAGAAAAAAGAAAAAGAAAAGAAAAGAAAAAAACATTTTATTTCTGTTTGATTTTAAGACAGTTTCAGATCCTGAGATCAGAGTATTTTTCTTATTGCAATTGTCTTTTTGAAAAAAAGTTTCTTCTTACATAAACCTGGATTTGTTTTTATTTGATACAAGAAGTTATGAAAGCAGAAAATGAAGATTAAAATTTAAATATAGGGATGAGTTGAGGGGAAATTAGGGATAAATGCAAATGAACACCACCACCAACAAAATGTTAGAAGCAACCATTAAAGATGGGAATACAAACAAATTTAAGATATACCTGAAGAAAAAAATAGACAAAAGGATACAAACAACTAAGGCAAAGAGGTTACATAGTTGTTTTTTGGTTAAGTATATGTTTTTGGTCCCCTAAATAAGCATGATATATGTTCAATGAAGGCTAGCCTAAAGAGACTGTTTAGATCATACAGAAGTCCCCCCTTATCTGTGGGGGATACATTACAAGATGTGTTTTGCATGCCTGAAACTGCAGATAGTACCTAACTCTATATACAGTTTTTTTTCCTATACATACATATCTATGCCAAGTTTAATTTAGAAGTAAGGCAGAATAAAAAATTAACAACAACCAATAATAAAATACAACCATTATAACACTATGCTGGAATAAAAGTTTTGTGAATGTGGTCTCTCTCTCTCTCTCGAAATATCTTCCTGTAATATATTTGGTGCATCAACCTAATACTCACCTATTTTTAATAAGGGTAACTGTATCTGAAATCATAGAAAGCAAAACCATGAATAATGGGGGACTACTGTATTTAGAGAATTGTTCTCAAGATTACTTACTGAATATATACATTATCCTGTTTGTAATAGAAACAGGTGGTAATGGCCTCATTAAACCACTGGTGAATACCTTAATTTTAGTCTGCTTAATGGAATTAAAGTGGAACTCCCATAATACTCATGGAAGAAATTATACAAGTGTCCATATTCTATACCTGAAACAGAAAAAAAAAAATGAGAGAAAACATTTTATGTTTCACCGAGGAAAATGTTTTGAATTTCTTTAGACAAAAAGAAATTAAAAACCATCTTTACATGATATGTCAAATGTACTATCTTGCAGTTTGTAAATAGAATGGAGGGTGAAATGCAATAATTTTACAAAAAGTAGGAAGAGACTGCTTTCTGGTATAAAGGCAGAGTGATTTTTTAGGCCACAGCTATCCTACCACACAAATGCTGTCATCCCTCAACAGACATTACTCAGGTAGGAATGGATACATCCCAGGCAGCAATTCCACGCTGAAAACTGCTCTCAAGAGAATGTTTGATTGGGACTTGTTACAATTTTTGCCAAATCTGTTTCAAGAATGTAGTAAAAAAAAAAAAAAAAAAAAAAAAAGTGCAGCCTTAAGCCCATTAATTAGTTTTCATGTATATTTCAGTGAGGGCAAAATGTCAGACACACATAGTAATTAGAAGAGAGTTCTTTTCATTAACTGTAATGAATGTTGACTCTTCATGTTTCATTAACATTACTTCTGCTGACTAGGGAATTCATCAAAAGAACAGAAAGGATCATCAGTCTACACAAGATAATGTATTCTGGGTGTGGGAGGAGGATTGATACTTTGAAATATATTTCACTGGCCTGTCGCGATAGCTCATGCCTGTAATCCCAGCACTTTGGGAGGCCAAGGTGGGTGGATTACCTGAGGTTGGGAATTCGAGACCAGCCTGACATGGAGAAACCCCATCTCTACTAAAAATACATAATTAGCTGGGCATGGTGGCACATGCCTGTAATCCCAGCTATTCAGGTGGCTGAGGCAGGGGAAATCTCTTGAATCTGGAAGGCGGAGGTTGCGGTGAGCAGAGATTGCACCATTGCACTCCAGCCTTGGCAACAAGATGGAAACTCCGTCTCAAAAAAAAAAAAAAAAAAAGTAAAGAAAAAAAATATATATATAACTCTAGAATCAAGTAAATTTCAATTGCCTCAATGGCAGGAATATAAGGGTCAGGAGAAAACTTGAGAAGTGATTGTCTCCTGGTCTCAATGTTGGGAGTAGTTCCTATCATTTTCTTAATTATCTATCTAATGCCCTGTGCTTATTGAAGAATCCACCATTACTTTTCTCAAAAGCAACAGCTATAAGACAACATGTTTGCTTAAAGGAAATCTCTGTGGTCAATATTTACTTCAAGTATGGGTGAATGTTCCCGGTATACCTCCTTCAACATGGAGGGGGATAATCTGATCCTTTGTTTTTCTTTAGTTTATGCTGCATTTACATTGGGCTGAATGGTTTCTGGGAAGGCTGAAGGATGGAAGCCCAAGGAATTGGAAAGATCTCTCAGAATATAGGATACCCATCTTCCTAACCACTGTGCTATTTAATAAATCCAAAGTCTGAGTAGATACTTGATTTTAGGGGAGTGCTGGCAGAATAGAGTGATCTGTGTAACTAACAAGTTCATTTTGAAAAACTTTCTTTGAGATACAAATTGGAAAAAGTAAAAGATGTGCTTTGCTGGACCAAGATGTAAAAATTCTCTATATATGTCAAAAAAATTTGCCAAAATTGTCTGGATACGGTACCTCATGCCTGTAGTCCCAGCACTTTGGGAGGCCAAGGCAGACAAATTACTTGAGGTCAGGAGTTTGAGACCAGTCTGGCCAACATGGTGAAACCCCGTCTCTACTAAAAATACAAAAATTAGCCAGGCATACTGGCACATGCCTGTATTCCCAGGTACTCAGGAGACTGAGGTAGGAGAATCACTTGAACCGGGGATGGGGAGGCTGCAGTGAGCAGAGATTGTGCCACTGCACTCCAGCCTGGGCAACAGAGTAAGACTCCATCTCAAAAACAAACGAACGAGCAAACAAATAGCCAAAATTAGTAAAAGGGAGGCAAAAGGGCTGAATACAAGATTTGGCAAGGTTTTTATGACCTGTGTAAGTCAATGAACTTAAATGGATTTTTATCAGATTATTTTCCTTCAGATGAACTACTTAAGTGTAGATTTTTGTAATGCCCATAGAGCTATTAACTTTGCCAAAAGGCGTTGCTTCTCAATACAGAAAAGGCAAGTGCTAAAAACATTTATTTTGAAGTCATTTTGCTTATGATTGATTCTTGATTTCATCTCTTATTAGCTGTGTGAACTTGGACAATGAGGTGAATCATACCTCATCTGTGAAAGGATCATGATAATAGTATCTACCTCATGGGGCTATTGCAGAATGAGATGATGAGATGCTAGTTTTAAAGTGCTCAGCATAGCAAGCACTCTATATATGGCAATGCTTGTAAAGAAAAAGGGAAGAAGAGAAGGAAGTGAAGGAAGAGGAGGAGAAGGGCTTCTACTATTAAGGCTACCTTAATTTAGTCTGTGGTACATCATGGATATAGATAATGAACTCTTCCAAAAGGAAAAGTTTCAAGGATTTTAAAGGATGTAATTTCCAAATGGTATACATATGTTCCTTATAATATAACTTTCAAATATTTTTTAAATTTTAGTAAACTATATTCAAATATAAATTGAAATATACTTCCTTCATTGAAGATGTGTCCCATTGAATTTCCTGCAATATATAAAGCATTATGACTTTTGCAAACACAGTTTTTCTTTTGCTAAAATTTGGCATATCACTTAGTATTCACTTATACTATGCTTTATTATTATAATTATATTGTTATAATTATACTATGCTTATACTATTATAAAGTAAAAGACAACACAATTAGATGTGTCAGAAAAATATCACATTTAAAAACAATTGAGCTCAGGTTTAATTTTATTTAAAGATTAAGAGAACAATGAAAATAACAACTAAATAAAACTTTTGGGTATATTCACTGGTATTCTTTTTTTTTTTTCACAGCTTTAGCATGTATTTCACATACCATAAAATTCACACATTTGAAGTATAAGTTCAGTGTTTTTTAGTATATTTACAGAATTATGCAACTATCACTCCAAGCTAATTTTAACATTTTGCCAATACTATAGCTATTATTCACCAACCCCCATCCTCTATAGACTGACCTATTCTGGGCATTTCATTTAAATTTTATCATATTACATGTGGTGCTTTGTCACTGATCTCTTTCAGTTAGCATAATGTTTTCAAAGTTAATCCAAGCTCTAGCATGTATCAGTACTTCATTTCTTTTTACTAATGAACTTCTTTGTATGGATATGCCACATTTTATCTATTATCAATTAATCAATATTTGGATAATTTCCACTTTTGGACCTTTATAATAATGATGGTATTAACATTCTTGTGCAATTTTTTAAGTGTACATATGTTTTTATTTCTCTTGGATACATACCTAGTAGTAAAATTGCTGGGTCATATGGTAACCTTATGTTTAACATTTTAAGAAATTACTAAATATTTTTCAAAATGACTTCACCATTTTACATTCCCACCGACAATATATGAGAGATCTGTTTTTCCATATCCCTGTCAGCACTTGTTATTATCTGTCTTTTTAATTCTAACCATCCTACAGGGTGTAAAGTGGTATCTCATTGTGGTTTTGATTTGAATTTCCCTGATGACAAATGATGTTGAGCATCTTTTCACATGCTTATTGGTCATATTTATCTTTTTTGGAGACATGCTTATTCAGGTACTTTGGTAATTTTAAACTTAGGCTATTTGTCTTTTTATTGTTAAAACGTAAGAATTCTGTATATATTCTGGATAACAATATCTTATCCAAACTATGATTTACAAATATTTTCCCCCATTTTGCTTGTTATTGCTGAATGTTCTGTTAGGATGCTTCTGCTTTCTTCCCTCCTGTAGGATGGGAGTGAATCAATATCTTTGTGTGGTAGAACAATTGAACATATGGGCTCTAAGTCAGTTAGTCCTGAGTGAAGTGTGGGCTTAACCACCTCTGTGATAGTGAACAAGTCCTTCCTTTCTGACATCAAACATCTTCATTTATAAGATGAAATTAATAATACCAGTGTGTTCCTCATAAATTCATTGTGAGAAGTTACATTACTGAATGAAGTAACACATGTAGTATAGGGCCTGGCCCATAGTAAATGCTCAGTAAATTCTAGCTGCTATAAGTATTATAACTTAGTATAACATACACATTAATATAATTAGAGAAAAATATTCCTTTGGATACCCCAAAGTGTAACAGCCTGAATTCTAATTTTGAAATCCCTTTTTATGAAGAATAAGCTGAATAAGAAGTTTGTCACATATTCACACACAATTTTTCATCCAAAGTACTCAATACCGTTTTTTTTTTTTTTTTTTTAAAGAGACACACAGGGATTTGCTTTTTTCGATTCTCCTTTATTGACAGATTTTTCTCTAAGAAGGTAGCTGACCATGGAAACCAATTAATCTGTCTCTTGAGGCAAAGCCATCATTTGCAAAATAATGTACTCAAGTACCCACCCCAAATGCTCCAGAACAGCAAGAAGGGAGAAGACAGTGTTTTCTTTGAATTTCCTCTGATGAAAACTGTTACTGGGAAGCACATATGTACCTCTGTGTGAGTGTGTGTATGTAAATGCACATGTAGTAGGAGGGGACACATAATTCAGTCATTCTTACATACCTCCCCGAAGCTCTCCAAAAAGATTTTAGGTGCATTATGTGTTGTATGAGAACCCATTTAGACACACACATTTACTTGCTGCACATTTTGTGTTTTCCTCTGTGTTCATGGACATTTAATTTCCTCTTGGCTTCTCTAGCGCCTAGCGCAGTGCATTAATAAAGTAGAAAATGTGAATTAATACCTAGAAATAGTATAAAGTGGCTCATAGCATGGATTTTGGAGTTAATGATAGGCTGGATTCCAATACTGCCACTTACTGGCTCTATGATTTGGTTTAATTCTTTAACTTACCGGAGTCCCAGTTGTTTTAACCATAAAATTTAATTAATAACATATAAGCCATAAGTTGTTTTGAAATTTAAATGAGGTAATGTGGGTGAAGTACATGCCAAGGTGCCTTGCTTGGCATATAGTAGGCACTCAATGAATGATAGTGATAAGAACCAAGGATATGTTTATTTATTTAATAAATGCATAGTAATTTACTGATCACAATATTGAGGATTTATTTATTTAATACAATTTTCAAATATGATGCTAGACATCGAGAATGCAAAGATAAGACACAGTATCAGTCCTCAATAGACTTCTAGTAGGGTGGAGGAAGTAGCAAAATAAAACAACTAAAAGCTATACAATTAGGTAAGTACTATGGTAGGAATCTGTGGATGGTTCAATAGGGGTCTATAGATGGGCCCTCAGGATACAGTTGAACTTGACTGAAATTACCATATTTTTCTGACATTTCATTAAGAAAATGATCAAACATAGAAAAAAATCAAATAATTGTAAAATAAGCATCTATATGCTGACCGCCATACTCTCCAGTTAATATTTTGCTATGGTTACTTTATTACCTATCTAAGCATTTCTCCATTTCTCTATCCAGCCACTAAATCTATCTTATTTTAAATGCATTTTAAAATAAGTTGCAACTATCAGTATACTTTACTCTGACAAATACATGTTATTATACAAGTTTAATATTTGTTTATGTTTTCTTTTATGAGGTAAAATTTGAATAGTGACACACACACACACAACTTAAGTATAATGCTTGAGGACTTTTGACAAAATGTAATATCTATGGAATACAAGTGTTATCAAGATCTAGATCACTACCTCATAAAGTTCCTTAAGGTACTTCCCAGCCAATCCCTTTCCATAACCCTAAACTTCCATCCTCTAACATCAAATATGATCTGATATTTGTAGGGAAGAAAAAGTAATATATTTTCCTCACCCATCACAAGGTTCATGGCTGAGATCCCTATAGCAAAAGACAAATTAATAAGAGAAAAAGATATAAATTTATTTGACATTAGTTTTATATGACACAGGAGCCTTCAGAAATTAAGACCGAAAGAAACAAGAAAATCTGAGTACTTTTAGGGACAGTCATGTAGAAATATGATTGGAGGACAAAAGGATATGATCTAATGGTAATAAGCTGGACTGAGGAGGGACTTTACCAAGGCCTGTTTTATCAGACTATTCTCTGTCTCTGTCTTCATTCCTTTCCTGTGGGTGTAGGGAGGACCCATTTGGAATGAGAGTCTTATAAACTATTTCAAGGGATAGTTAGCTGGGTTGTATGGCCCACTTCAGAAATAAAGGGATGAGGGGAGTTCTAGTTTCAATGGCCCACTTTAGGAGAGAGGGGGTAGGAGAAGGTCAGAGAGATCTTTCTGCTTCTATTTTGTTTAATTTCCTCCGGCTTAAAATACTCAATGTGCGAACTATGTGCCATATTTTGGGTAACATGTCCTGAACCCCATCATTTTTTTAAATATAGAGTATTTTAGCCTTTTTAGAACTTTATATAAATGAAATCACAGAGAATTGTATTATTTTATGTAAGGCTTCTTTCACTCAAAGTAATGTTTTTGATATAGATCCATGTTTTTCCAGGTTTATCAAAGTTGTTGCATGTATTATCAGTGTGTTCATTTTTTAATTTTAAAGATCACACAACATCAAATTTACCATCTTAACAATGTTTGAGTTTAGAGTTGAGTAGTATTAAGTACATTCACATTGTCATGCAATGGATCTCCAGGACTTCTTCATCTTACAAAACTAAAACTCTATACCCATTAAGCAACATTTTATTTCCCCCTTCCTCAGGCCCCTGGAAACCACTATTTTGCTTTTTTGTTTCTATAAATTGGATTACTTTAGAAACCTCATGTAAGTGGAATCATACATTTGTGACTGAATTATTTCACTTAGCATAATGTCTTCAAGGTTTATTCATGTTGTAGTATGTGATAGGATTTCCTTTTTTAAGGCTGAATAATATTCCATTATATGTATAGACCACATTTTGTTTATTCATTAATCCATGGACACTTGGATTGCTTCTACCTCTTGGCTACTGTAAATAATGCTGCTATGAATATGGACATGCAAATATCTCTTTGACATACTGAGTTGTATGGTACTTATATTTTTAATTTTTTAAGGAAACATTTGTAGTTTTTCACAGCGGCTGTAACATTTTACATTTTCACCAACACTGCATGTATTAGGGTTCTCCAGAGAGAAGGAACAAATAGGATATATGTATATATGACAGGGAGTTTATTAAGGAGAATTGGCTCACACAATCACAAGGTAGGACATGATAGGCCATCTGCAGACTGGGGAAGAAAGAAGCCAGTAGAGGCTCAGTCTGAGTCCAAAAGCCTCAAAAGCAGGGAAGCTGACAATGCAACCTTCAATCTGTCGCCAAAAGCCTAAGAACCCCCAGCAAAACACTGGTATAAGTCCAAGAGTCCAAAGGCCAAAGAATCTGGAGTCTAATGTCCAAGGGCAGGAGGAACAGAAGGAGCATCCAGCATTGGAGAAAGATGAAAGCCAGAAGACTCAACCAGCCAACTTATCCCACCTTCCTACACCTGCTTTGTTCTAGCTGTGGTGGCAGCCAATTGTATGGTCCCCACCCACATTGAGGGTGGGTCTTCCTTTCCCAGTCCACTGACTCAAATGTCAATCTCCTTCGACAATACCCTCACAGACACACCCCAGAAAGAATACTTCACCAGCCATCTAGTCATCCTTCAACCAAGTTCACACCCAATATTAACCGTCACAGTGCATATAAGTTCCAATCTCTCCACATCATTGTCACCATTTGTTATTTTCTGTTATTTTCTATAGTAACCATCCTATCAGATATGAAGTAATGTTTCATTGTGGTTTTCATTTGCATTTTTTAATGAATAGTGATGTTGAGCATCTTTTCATATGTTTGTTATAAATTTGCATATCATCTTTAGGGCAATGTATTCAAGTCCTTTGCCCATTTTTAAATTTAGTTATTAGAATTTTGTTGTTGAGTTGTAGAGTGTATTCATTGGGGTTCTCTAGAAGGACAGAGCGTGTGTATGTATATATATATATACACACACACACATACACACATACACACACACACACATATATATATATACACACACACATACACACATATATACACATACATAGCGAGAGAGTTTATTAAGTATTAACTTATATGATTACAAGGTCCCACAATAAGCTGCCTGCAAGCTGAGGGGCAAGGAGAGCTAGTCCAAGTCCCAAAACTGAAAAATTTGAAGCACAATGTTCGAGGGCAAGAAGCATCCATCATGGGAGAAAGATGTAGGCTGGGAGGCTAGGCCAGTGTCTCCTTTTCACATTTTTCTGCCTGCTTTATATTCGCTGGCAGCTGATTAGATTATGCCCACTAGATTCAGGGTGGATCTGCCTTCCCCAGGCCACTGACTCAAATATTAATCTCTTTTGACAACACCCTCGCAGACACACCCAGGATCAATACTTTGCATCCTTCAATCCAATAAAGTTAACACTCAGTATTTACCATCATAACTCCACCCGTTGTCAACTTGAATCCATACACACCTGAGATTATACATAATCTTCAAATAAAGACAATAATAAGGTCATAATTTTGCCTAACATAATACAGTTATCCTTCATATAACCAGAAACACACCAATCCCCAACTCAAATGCTATTACATTAACAATACTTAAATGCTGATATGAAGTCACTAAATCTTATGTCACATGAAGAAGGAAAAGGAAATACAATGAAGATATTTTCTTAGTACAAGTGTATACATGCATAAACATGTTTTTAGCAAAAGAAAGAAGAAATACTAATGACAATTACAGCCCACGTTTTTGCAGCTGGTCACGTGATCATAGCTGGTATTGATAACTACCTTCTTCTACTACCCATTCTGTATTCCCTTTGCTTTCCGCAAGCACCTCAACAGGTTGTGTTTTACTTTTTCCTGGTGGAGTGACCCAAATCTTCATTCCTGAGGGGTCTGGGTCATTTGTAGTCCTGCCTGGATTGGGCTGTTGTAGTTTCCCATTGACCTTAATCATAGGGCATGGTGACACTAAAAGACGCACAAATGTATCTTCTGTATTCCATGCGTTTCTTACCTCCATTGTGGAGTGGTAGACTGATTTCATCTTGATAGTCCAGGTCATCACCCTAGCCAACAGTGTAACTCCCTTCGTAGTCTGTTGCCTTAAAGGTAAGAGGAGCCCAGAGTGTCCAGGTGGCAATCCTATCTTCCAGTTTAATGGAATCTTTGTTGTGTCTCTTAATGGAAGCATTCCTCCCTCTGGAACTAAGACCTCTAGACCAGTAGAATGTAATGTCACAGAAACAGGAAGCAAAAATTTTACTAATGGATCACTAGGGGTGATGATGACTGTTGCCACATCCACTTCCACACCTTGATTCCTGGACCTGTAAATTCTGGCTATGAGAGAAAGAATACCAATTATTGGATGCTGATTCAGAGCATACATGGCCTTCTGGAGAACTCTTCCCCAGGCCTGCAAAGTATTGTCGCCTAGTTGGCATTGTAATCGTGACTTCAAAAGGCCATTCTATCAATTCAGCTGCTTCAGGATGATGGGGAACATGGTAAGACCAGTGAATTCCATGAGCACGAGTTCACGGCCACACTTCTTTAGCTGTAAAGTGAGTGTTTCGGTCAGAGGCAATGCTGTGTGGAATACTATGATGGTGGATAAGGCATTCCGTGGGTCCACAGATGGTAGTCTTGGCAGAAGCATTGTGTGCAGAATAGGCAAACCCATATCTCCAGTAAGTGTCTATTCCAGTGAGGACAAACCTCTGCCCTTTCCATGATGGAAGAGGTCCAATATAATCAACCTGCCATGAGGTAGTTGACTGATCACCCTGAGGAATCATGCCATATCGAGGGCTCAGTGCTGGTCTCTGCTGATGGCAAATTGGGCACTCAGCTGTGGCCATAGCCAGGTCAGCCTTGGTGAGTGGAAGTCCATATTGCTGAGTCCATGCCTAACCTCCATCCCTGACACCATGGCCACTTTGTTCACAGGACCATTGGACAATGACAGAGGTGGCTGGGAAAAGAGGCTGATTCTGCTTCCATGCAGAGTGCACAACCAGGTGTACTGCTCACAACTCCGCCCACTGGGAAGATTTCCCTTCACCACTGTCCTTCAGGAATGTCCTAGAAAGGGGCTGCAGTGATGCAGTTGTCCACTTTTGGGTAGTGCCTGCATATTGTACAGAACCATCTGTGAACCAAGCCCTAGTCTTCTCTTCTTCTGTCAAGTAATAATAGGGAACTCCCTGAGGCCATCAGTGCAGGCTGCGGGAGAGAATGCAGGATGGTAGAATTGGAGAGCATGGGAATTCAAGACACTTCTTTATTTAACTTACTTATGCCTTCAGGACCTGCTCGTGCCCGATCACGTATATACCACTTCAACTTGATGACGGAATGCTGCTGTGCATGACCCACTTTATGGCTAGGTGGGTCAGAAAGTACCCAGTTTATAACAGGAAGTTCAGGTTGCATGGTGACTTGATAACCTATAGTCAAACGTTCAGTTTCTACCAAAGCCAAGTAACAGGCCAAGATCTGTCTCTCAAAAGAAGAGTGGTTACCTGCAGAAGATAGCAGGGCCTTGCTCCAAAATCCTAGAGGCCTCCTCTGTGATTTACCAATGGGAGCCTGCCAAACGCTCAAAACTGTATCCCTATCTGCCACTGACACCTCAAGCACCATTGGATCTGCTGGTCCATATGACTCAAGTGGCAGAGCAGCTTGCACAGCAACCTGAACCTGTTGCAGAGCCTTCTCCTGTTATGGACCCCACTCAAAACTGGCAGCCTTTCAGGTTATTCAATAAATAGGCTAAAGTAATACAGCCAAATGAGGAATGTGTTGCCTCCCAAATCCAAATAGGCCCACTAGGCATTGTGCCTCTTACTTGGCTGTAGGAGAGGCCAAATGCAGCAACTTATTCTTCACCTTAGAAGAAATATCTCGACAGGCCAAACACTACTGGGCCCCTAGAAATTTTACCGAGGTAGAAGGTCTTTGAATTTTAGTCGGATTTATTTCCCATCTTCTGGCATGCAAAGGTCTCATCAATAAGTCCAGTGTGTTTTCTACTTTTTGCTTGCTGTATCCAATCAGCATAATGTCATCAATGTAATGGACCAGTGTGATATCTTGCAGAAGTGAAAAGTGATGAAGGTCTCTCCGAATAAGATTATAACACAAAGCTGGTGAGTTGATATACTCCTGAGGTAGGACAGTAAAGGTATATTTCTGGCTTTGACAACTGAAGGCAAAACACTTCTGTTGGGCATTATGGACAGGAATGGAGAAAAAAGGCATTTGCCAAGTCAATGGCTCCATACCAGGTACCAGGAGGTGTGCTAATTTGCTCAAGCAATGAAACCACATCTGGTACAGCAACTGCAATTGGAGTTACCACTCTCTTAAGCTTATGAAAATCCACTGTCATTCTCTAAGGTCTATCTGTCTTCTGCATAGGCCAAATGGGAGAGTTGAATGAGGATGTGGTGGAAATCACCACCCCTGTATCTTTCAAGTCCTTAATGGTGGCACTAATCTCCGCAGTCCCTCCAGGGATGTGATATTGTTTTTGACTTACAATTTTTCTAGGTAGAGACATGTCTAATGGCTTTCATTTGGCCTTTCCCACCATAATAGCACTCACCCTACCAGACGGGGAGCCAACGTGGGGGTTCTTCCAGCTGCTAAGTATGTCTATGCCAATTATGCATTCTGGCACTGGGGAAATGACCACAGGATGAGTCATCTGGGGACCCACTGGACCCACTGTAAGTCTAACCTGAGCTAAAACACCATTAATTACCTGAACTCCATAAGCCTCTACTGTAACTGGAGGACCACAATGATGTTTTGGGTCCCCTGGAATCAACAACAACTCAGAGGCAGTATCCAGTAGTCCCTAAAATGTCTGATCATTTCCCTTTCCCCAGTGCACAGTTACCCTGGTAAAAGGCCGGAGGTCTCCTTGGGGAAGGATGGGAGAAAGATTCACTGCATAAATTGTTGGTAATGTAGTGGGGTCCTTCCTCAAGGGGACCCAGCCTCCCCTTCATTCAAGGGATTCTGGGTCCGGAAACTGGCTCAATTCTGGAAATTGATTGAGGGGCCATGATTCTCTGTTTTTATAATTCAAATTAGTCTTTTGTCCATTCAACCTAGAAGTGTTCTGCTTGTATAAATTAAGAATGCAGTAGGCTTCTTATCAATTTCACTTCACACCGTGATTAATTAGCCAATGCCAGAGATTCTACAAGAGTCTGACTATTCTGATTGTGGCTTTGTCTCTGCTGTCCATTATGGGAGCTATGCTCACATTGCCTTTGATGATTGAGTTCCACCACTTGACCCCTGCCACCTCGGGATCTAATTATTCTCATTGTATTTACATTTTGTCATTGAATGACTACAGTTCCACCTTTAGATCTGATGTACAGAGGAGAGCAATTATAGGACTCTTCAGAGATGCAGGTACTGCCCTCACAAATCTCTTTTGCAAGACATTGTTTAAGCATATATCTTCTGAACCCTCCCAGATGGGATGTATAGGTCTAAAGTGACTAATCCATTCCACCATCCCCATCTCACTAAGCCTTTGGATCCCTTTCTCTACATTAAACCAAGGGAGATCAGGCGTTTCCAGTTCACTCACAGTGGGCCATCTTTTAATCCGTTTTTCACCTAACCAAGCAAATAAACCATTTTTTAAATTCCCTAGCTGCAACATTAAAAGCAGAGTCCCTATTTAGTGGGACCAAATCAACAAATTCATCCTGATCCAACTGTATGTTCCTTCCACCATTATCCCATACACTTAATATCCATTCCCATGCCTGTTCTCCAGATTTCTGTTTATATAAATTAGAAAACTCAAACAGTTCTCTTCGAGTGGAGCACACCTCCTCATGGGTCACACTCTCAACCTCAATTCCAGGGGCCCACTAGGACTTTAGTCTAGTTATAGGTCTAGAAGCAAACATGGGTGTTGAAGGTGGTTCCTGAGTAGAATCAACATTACTTAGCCTGGCAACTGCCTCAGGGGAGTGTATGACTGTTGCTTCAGGCAACACACGGTTTACCTCCTCAGACAAAGTTGGAAAGGCTGATGGCAGCATGGATCAGGGAGAGGATGTGGCCACTACTGGGGACGGGGAAGCTACTCCTCTGGCAAAAAATATTCATCAGAGTTTACAAACTCAATGCCCCCAGCTTCATCAGGGTCCTCCCACATGTGTCCATTCCAAGTTGCAGGGTCCCATTCTTTTCCAATCAGTGCCCTTGCTTTAACAGTAGACACCTAGTGAGGCTGTGCATGCATCTTTTGTTGCAGGTCAGCCACTTCCATGATAAGAACTTGTGTCTGTTTTTTCAGTTTTAGCTTTTTCCCTACAGGAGGTAAGACTCACTCAGGGCAATCTTAGCAGATTTGAGGCTCAGTATCTGTTTCTGATGCCAGGAGACAGAATCCTTGAGTTTATCATTTTCTTTCATCACTTTGTCCACTGAACTTAGGACCAACCAACCAGCTTCATCATGTTCCTTGGTTCTCCACATATGGTCAAAGGTAATGTGTATAATGTCACTAGACTCCTTGTCTCTCACAAGTGGTGACTCAGGAGTGCCAAATGCACTTATTTTGCATAACTCTCTAAATAGTTCACATCAAGGACTATCAGTGTTCTCTATGCTATTAAAAGTAGATTCCTTAGCATTTTTGGGTCTAATCTTATTAAGCAGCCAACTCCAGAAATCCCAAAACCAACAAAAGAACTCTATCCTTAATATTCTGTTCCTCTAAAACCACTCCTGGTACTGAAATAAATATTTGTCAGGGTTCTCTAGAGGGACAGAACTAATAGGAGGTCTATCTATCTATCTATCTATCTATCTATCTATCTATCTATCTATCTATCTATCAAGGGATATAGATATGTGTGTGTGTGTGTGTGTGTGTGTATATATATATCTCAAGGGAAATTTATTAAGTACTAACTTACATGATCACAAGGTCCCACAATAAGCTGTCTGCAATTTGAGGAGCAAGGAGAGCCAGTCTGGGTCCCAAAACTGAAGAATTTGGTGTTCAATGTCCAAGGGTGAGAACCATCCATCATAGGAAAAAGATACAGGCCGGGGGGCTAGGCCAGTCTCTCCTTTCCACATTTTTCTGCCTGCTTTATATTCGCTAGCAGCTGATTATATAGTGTCCACCAGATTAAGGGTGGATCTGCCTTCCCCAGCTCGCTGACTCAAATGATAATCTCTTTTGGCAACTCCTTCACAGATACAACTAGGATCAATACTTTGTATATTTCAATCCAATCAAGTTGACACTCATTATTAACTACCGCATATATTTTAAAAAACATATTCTGGATGTTATCCCCTGATCAGGTATGTGGTTTCCAAATGTTTTCTCTCATTCCTTCAGTTGCCTTTTCGTTCTGTTGATTATGTCCTTTGATGCACAGCAGATTTTTAAATTTGTTGTAGTCCCACTTACCTAGTTTTCTTTTGTTGCCCGTTCCTTGGTATCAGATTCAAGAAGTCATTGCCAAATCTAATGTTATAAAGCATTTTCTCCATGTTTTCTTCCAAAAGTTTTACAGTTTCAGGTCTTACATTTAGGTTTTTGATCAATTTTGAGTTATGTTATATATACAATGTAAGGTAAGAATCCAACTTGATTCTTTGGCACATGGATATTTCATTTTCCAGAACCATTTTTTG
Organism: Macaca nemestrina; assembly: GCF_043159975.1. Taxonomy (NCBI): domain Eukaryota; kingdom Metazoa; phylum Chordata; class Mammalia; order Primates; family Cercopithecidae; genus Macaca; species Macaca nemestrina. Next base: position 61,322,060 of record NC_092145.1, read on the forward strand.
AAGAGACTGTTCTTGCTCTATTGAATGATCTTGACATCCTCATCAAACATAAAATTATCATATATGTGAGGGTTTATTTGGGGGCTCATCTTCTATTCAATTGGTTTATATGTCTATTTTTAAATCATTACCATACTGTTTTAATAACTCACTTTGTAATAAGTTTCAAAATCAGGAAGTGTGGGACCTCCAAATTTATATTTCTGTTTTGAGATTGTTTTCACTATTTGGGATCCCTTAAGATTCCATGAATTTTCCAATAGATTTTTGTATTTCTGCCAAAAATCCCATTGAAATTTTAATAGGGGTTGCACTGAATCTGTAGATTGCTTTAACCGGTGTTGACATTTTAACAATATTAAGTCTTCCAATCCATGAATACAGGATACCTTTCCATTTATTTGTGTCTCCTTTAATTTTTTCGCAATGTTTAGTATCTTTAAACGTACAAGTGTTTTGCCTGCTTGGCTATGTCTGTTTTTAAGTAGTTCATGTTTTTGGATGCTATTATAAATGAAATTGGTTTTTTTCCCCAACTGTTCATTGTTAATGTATAGAAAAGCAACTGTTTCTTGAATGTTGACTTTGTATCTTGCAACTTTGCCGAGTTCTTTTATTAGTTTAGAAATTTTAAGTGGAATTTGTTAGCTGTGGACTTTTCATATGTGGCCTTTATTATACTGAAATAATGCTCTTTTATTTGAAGTTGTTAAATTTTTTCATTATGAAAAGGTGTTAAATTGTCTAAAATCTTCTTTTTTGCAACAATAGTATACTTATTTTAATTGCCAACTCATATTTTATTATATGCATATAACATGTTTCATTTAGCTGTTCTCCTCTGGAGGGATACCTGGTTTGTTTCTGGCATTTAGTCTTCATGAATAAGTGAGCATATTTTAAACAAGCCAAATTCAAACCAACTAGCCCCATTTGCTTTTGATTTCCAGTGCAATTCATAATTGTATTTGTTGGGTTTCTTACCTGCTTGTCCATGTCATTTGGCTGACAGTGGCCTACGTTCTCTCTAAATAGCATTTAAAGCTTTCTAAAATTGGAACCTACCTAACTTTGTGTTTTGTTCACCTATATTAACAACATTCTACCTACTCCCTTGTTATCCCTTAAATATGATTAATCCATTTTCTCCCTCCATCTATACTAACAAAAACAATAACGCTTTCTTTCTGTATTTCTTTCAAAAGAGCCATGCTTCCTGGTGAACTTAATGGAAGTTTGTATATGCCTCCCATCTATCTAAAGGGTTATTAATTTATAACTCAGTAGATAACAGGACACAGCACCTATGGGCTCCTTTTGAGTGTCAGTATCTGTTTTTCATTCATTTATTCTTCTCGTTCATCCCCTTACATATACCCATTAAGCAGTTACTATCTGTCTTTGGGCATAAGACGGTGACTACAACAGAACACATGCGCTGAGCTTATATTCTAGTGATAGAGATAGTTATCAAAATAATCGCACAAATACATAATTAAAAACTGGACTAATAACAAGGAAAAAAACAGAGAGCTTTTATAATATACATCAAGGGGACATGATGTTTTCTTGGGGCAAATTCAAGAAAAATTTCTCAAAAGAATTGACATTTCAGAAGAAATTTAAGTGCTTAGTAGAAATTAAGCAGGTGAAGCAAGGGAAGTGTGGAAGTGCAATCTATGCAGAAGAAACAGCTCATGCAAAAGTCCTGATATACAGGGGAGTATAGGGAGTTTGAGAGCTGACAGAAGCCCTGTGTGGCTGGAGCACAGAGAACTATGGGGAGAGTAAGGAGGTTAGGCTGGAGAGAGCTAGGCAGAGTCATTCAGGGCCTTCATAAGCCAGATTAAGAATTTTGGTCTTCATCCTAAGAACAACTGGAAATCATTAAAACTATTTGTGTTTCTAAAAATCACTCTACTTACAATATGGGATATAGGAAGTAATAGACAAATGTGGACGCAGGGAGAAGTTTAGGGAGCTGAGGCTGTGTTGTAGTCTGATGATGGATGGTTATTTGGACTATAGTACTGGAAGTGGACAGAATCAAAATTTAATTGGAAGGTAAAATTGATAGGAATTTGTAGTGAAAGGTAGCTGCGGATCTTAGGGGATTTTAAGGATGATTTCTAGGGTTTTGACTTGCATGACTATGTGGTGATAATACCATGTACTTCCACACACAGTAATCCCCACTCACATGGTCTTGTACATACACCCAATCTCTGATGCCAACACACTTTTTCTGAGATATGCTTTTTATCCCTTAAAGTTATGGGTTAAATTGTGCAAAGGTATGGTAAGGTTGTTGTACTTCTGATTATGTGAGTTGGGACACTGCCGTAAGGGAACACCCACTCTGTACTAACTTAACCAAAGACACTTTAGAGAGAATCGGAAAAAGAAGATTGATACCTACCTTATGGAGTTCAGGGGAGTGTCATGGGCATAAAGTTCTACTGTGGCTCTAGAGGGTCTTGAGTAATTCTGTAAAAGAGTACTTCCTTGTGATATCTGAGCAGTTTGGTAGCTGTTCTACGGATCAGCAGGGACTTAGTTATGCATGAGCTGCCTTCTAGTGGCCTCTCTTGGAAATTGCCCAACTGTTCATGGGGAAGGGAATTTTATGAAATGGAAGAGTTCAGTCATTCAAAAATAGCTAGACCAGAGACTGCATTTGGAAGTTGTGAAAGAAGGTGGTGAATCTCAAATCAAAAGGATTGTAGGGAACTACTAGATATGTTATTAGGCGAAGAAAGTCCTTTACTCCCTGTAGGCCTAAGTCTTGCTCTATCACAGCAGGGATTACCTTCAGGGAAAGAAGAGATGTATCAACCAAGGAAAGCAAGTTAGATTGAATTATCAGAGTCCAAATCACGATCTACATTACACAATACATTGTCAATCCATGTACTTGCAGAGACGTTATTGGCAATTCATCAGTTTCATAAAGATACACTATTTCTAACTGGAAATAAGATGTTTTATTTTACTATGACCCTTGCTTTCTTCTGCATGACTTTTTATCCTTTGTCTCAAGGGGAAACTTCATGAGACGAAAGAACGTGAGGTTTCTGAAAAGCCTGTCTGCTTTCTACTTTTTTTTTTTTCACTAGACAACCTGGTTGCTTTCAAACTCATATTGAAGCAGGATAGTCATCCAGTTTTACCTAATCCCAGCCAGCTTCACCATTGTTAACGCAAGTCATAAAGTTATGAGTTACAACAGGAAATTTATTCATCTGTTTAAAATTAAACATAGCAGGCTGGGCATGGTGGCTCATGCCTGTAATCCCAGCACTTTGGGAGGCCGGGGTGGGTGGATCACCTGAGGTCAGGAGTTCAAGACCAGCCTGACCAATATGATGAAACCCCGTCTCTATTAAAAATATAAAAATTAGCCAGGCGTGGTGGCATGCACCTGTAATCCCAGCTTTTCAGGAGGCTGAGACAGGAGAATCACTTGAACCGGGGAGGCGGAGGTTGCAGTGAGCCGAGATTGTGCCATTGCACTCCAGCCTGGGCAACAAGAGCAAAGCCCCGTTTCAAAACAACAAAAACAATAACAAAAAACAAAGAATGTACCTAAAATTCATATCAAGGCTAGAAATTCAAGTTTAAGAGCAATATTTGAAATTATTATTATTCAAAATCAGAAGAAGTAATAATAATCAGCTAGATACATTTTGATAGCACCCACAAGGTGTTCAGGTAGTTAAGGTAAAGGCCAATTTAAGGACCTTGTTGTGCTGACTGAATCCAGATAATGACACAGGAATAAAAAATATCTTACAATCATACACTCATTAGTTTACTGAAAGAGTTGCTTCCTTAAGCATGTAACTTGCTACCAGGAAGGGTATAGGGCGTGGGATAGCTCATGGAAATAAAAACTCTTAATGAGAGACATAATCCCACTGCACAATTAATAGTTCCTTCCAGAACTGTTTTCCTTATAAATTCTTGGCAGGAAATGTCCCCATCACCTTGAACAACTCTCAGGAGAATTTGTTTGAGAATTATAATTTTGGACTTGATTGGTGTTTTCCTTTTTTCATTTTAACTTCGTTCTGTATGGGAAAGAGTCACCTTTAAAATTGAATGTTTAATGTTCTTTAAACACAGAAATATATCAGTATATTTAAAAGTTGCTTTCTATGTAAAAATATGGTTAAAAGGCATTTTCAAAGTATTGCAACTTTACTACCTAGTCAGAAAATTTATGTAAGCAGTGGGTGAAAAACATTCCTTGGGGCCCGTTCCAAATGAGGCAGATTCAGCATTCCTGCAAGGGATATTGAGGTTATTTCAGTCAGCAGTGTGCCTCTTCTCACATTGTCCTCAGAACTAGTCTTCCAAGTGCCTCTTGCAAAGACACCTGCATTTTCCCCACACATAGAGCTATAACGAGTTTTAAAGCTCAGGGCGTAAATGTCTATCTCTGTTTTATGAGTCACATTTTGCCCATCTTAATTAGCTAAGTTTTATTTTCACAAGTAAAGACTTCTTAGGATTGAAGGCTCCCTAGTCATATGGATACTCCCTCCACAGGAACCACAGAACAAAGGTGACAAGTGAAATGCACTTAGTTTTATATAGGATTTCTTTTTGTTACTGTTGGATTTTTGCCTGCAGCTTGCCCTGTAAAGTGTTGGGAGTAGGCTGGTAGATATCTGTTTACCTTTAAATCAAATTCTTTTCTTCAAATGGACAGAACCATTTAAAATAGAAAAAAAAAAAAAAAACCTTAGGTAATAAATTTGATTTCATGAATCACACTGTTTTCAATGGAAATAGTGTACGTGTAATGTATGGTGATTGCAGAACTGAAGAAGTGCTTTTGTGTAATATAGATGTAACTTTATTCTCTGCAATCCAGCTCCTTCTCTTCACTGTTTATGATAATTAAAAACGATGGTCCCTGATACTGATGAGATACTATTTACTATGGTCAAAAGCAACAAAATAATTTTATCACCCACTATCTGTCTTATTTCTCAATTTAAATTTCTTTGCATCCTATGGGAAAATTACTGGGTAATGCACAAGTATCACCTCAATACATTTCATCATTTTCTCTTCTAGAATCTAATCACACATAGTAAACCTTGAGTTACAATGCAGACAGGTTGAGAGTTGCTAGGTGACAGGAGAGATTGAAGTCTTCTTGGCAGAGGAATTTCAAGGCATAAAGCATTGGCATCTATTGCTTGAGAAACAGCATCATTGAGTAATAATAATATATTTTTTTCTTTTTTAAAAGCCTCATAGAAATCCACCAAAATCATGCAACTAAACAAAGTGAGACTGGACCCACATCATGAAAAGAAAGGATTACCTACTTAGAATACATTGAAAAAAAAGTTTGAGATGGTGACAAATCCATTGGACATTTGAGATGGTTTATATATTTGTCTGTGGTTCTGATGTGCCTTGTTTGATAAACTCAGGGTGCAGTGTCTTCCCATGGGAGATATCGAGGATAGGACAAGTGGTGTTTCTATTGAACAATGGTTTGCCCTTGCCCAGTAGACATTGTGAATCGTGTAACTGTGTATCCCTCTTCATGGTGCATGCCAGAAGGTCAACAATCCACACTGTAGCCTAGCTTTTCCTATTCTATAAGGCCTTCATGGAATGTTCTTCTTGGCTAATCCCACTTATTTAGTTCTCCTCTACATTATCGCTTTCATTTCTCCTTTGCCTCATACTCTCACTTATTTTCAATCTATGTTCTCTTATTGTATTGCATGCATCTTTACAGACTGCTAAGCTGCCTTGCCTTATGACATTTTTGGAACAAGGCAAGATAGACAGAGTGAGTGAGAAAAAGAGGAAGAAGAAGGATAGGGAAGGGAGAGAGTCGGGAGAGGGGGTTGAGAGAGAGAGAAAGAAAAAGATTGAGTGAAAGCAGCATGGTTGATAAAATTTGCATTATCTCCGTGGTGAATTCGAATTGCTGACAAGAACACATGATGATAATTACAGTAAAAAAATAAATAAATAAAAAGAACCATATACACACACCACAGCTGAATCAGACCCACTACTGTCCAACCTGGCACCACAGTCAGTTGCATGTTCTTTAAATAAAAACAAAATCTTGGACCGTATTTCGTGTAGTATAGTTATATTTACCCCTTCATCTCCCCTGCTATTTCATTGTTGTTTTTGAAACCTTTAATTATTCAGAGCCCTCAATTAACTGGCATTATTCTTCATTTGACTTTTAGTGAAAACGGCAGATAAGAAAACAAATTAATTATTATGATTTCTTTCTTAAATCTCGTTTCCACCACAACACGATCTTGTGTTTGTCACCTTCAAACAATTGTTCATGCCATCCCTGAGCTCTGCAGTTGCTATTTCCTTTGCTTCTAATGCACTACTGCCTCGCCCAGCAGATTAGCAAACTAATAATCTTTCAAGTCTTAGCTCAAATTATCCTGTTTTAAGAAATCTTTATGGCCGGGTGCGGTGGCTCACGCCTGTAATCCCAGCACTCTGGGAGGCCGAGGCGGGCAGATCACAAGGTCAGGAGTTTGAGACCAGCCTGATCAACATGGTGAAACCTCGTCTCTACTAAAAATATAAAAATTAGCTGGGTGTGGTGGCACACACCTGTAATCCCAGCTACTTAGGAGGCTGAGGCAGGAGAATTGCTTGAACCCGGGAGACAGAGATTGCAGTGAGCCGAGATTGCGCCATGGTACTCCAGCCTGGGCAATAGAGTGAGATTCTGTCTCAAAAAAAAGAAAGAAAGAAAGAAAGAAATCTTTATGAACCACTCCCAAACTGAATTGGATGTCTCCCTACATATGCACTGCCATAAGATCTTGTACCTCCATCTATTGGCACACACTCTATTGAATCTATCTGTATGTTTTTCATCCTACTAGATTCTAAGCGACTTGGGGAAAGAAGTGTGTATTACTTATTCATTGTTGTGTCCCAAGTTCCTTTCATAGTATCTCTTTGTAAGAGGTAATTGAGTGAATTAATGAAAGAATTGTCTGTATACATTGTTTAGCAGTCTAAATGGTTAGAGCTTCAGATGATCTAAACAAGTTGAGAAAATGATTATCTCTTTGACCATTTTATGATTTGGCTAATTGTAAAATGGAAAACCTCAGAATTTCACCTCAGTAAATATATCTGTCTATATGTCCCATTTAGTGGTTATGCAACTGGAAAAATTCTGTGATAGCCCCTTGTTGTTAAGTAAGCTTAAAAGGGCATTCTTCTGTGGATGATAGGTGTCCCACAGAGCACTTGCCTTTGGCCTATCTTCACGAAGCCCCAAATAACTGGGCAATTTTCCCTTCAGTGTCTATCTATATCTAAAAACACTCAGTAATTGTTTTCAACCTCGTGGAGGCAGTTAAACTCTTCAGTTGGTGAAGACACAACCCAATGATAGAACTACTGAATCCTACAGATAAAATCAGTAACACAGAGACAATCACTGCATGCTTGGATTTTGCACCATACTCAAGATGGATTTCTCATTATTCTCAATATAGTGTTGTCAGATCCATTTCTAAAATGCAAATGTCATGAGATGCCCTGATGTACAAAGTCCTGAAGTATCACTACCTTTTTAATGGAAATCTAAAATTCTAAGTTTCTCATACAAATGAACAAAAAGAACCCCCCATTATTTTCAAGCTAGCTTAAATAGGACAGGTGTCAGAGTTTATCTCCTTGGCAAATTTCAGAAAACACATGTGATTTACCATGGTCACAAAATTGTGCAGCTAGAAAATGTTTTCCCTGAGCATGTGAAAGAGAAAATTATTACACAGGAGGAGGTTAATGAAATTGTCTGTCAGTGAGGTAAATAATGAGGAAAGGAGAGCTGAGTATTACGTTGATTAGAGACTTAGTTCCCTAAACTATGTCTTGTTAGAGGTGGGGAATATATTCAATATGTTTAAGTGAAAACAGATGAATTGGGTTTAAGCAACACTGCACACCTAATATTTTGATGACTGTGAGATAGTTTGTGTTTTTTTCTCTTAAATTTTATGATTAAGGGTGTAGACTGTAGTAACATTAAAACACGTTTTACTGTTTGTGTCATAATCTACCCACTGTGAAATAAATAAAAAATTTTAGAGCCATTTATAAAAGCATGGCATATATTCTGCTGAAATTCATATCTTCCAGTTATATATTCCATAATTTTAAAAATCAGAGTGAAAGAATTGTGTAATTATTCGACTCAGGAAGTAGACAGTTATGTATTCAGAGCTTAAATGAATTTTAGAATTCCTCTAGAATACTTTCCCTCCCCCGACTTTATAAGTAAGAAAATGGAAAGTAAAGGAAATTGTGTTTCGCCATGCCATATAGCTCACTGGTCCCACACAGACACCAAAAAACTTCTCTGTTTTGGAATTTTTAATTTTTCTTAAATGAGAGATTCAGAGTGTAGGTTAGTTACATGGATATGTTGTACAATAGTGAGGTTTGGGTTTCCAGCATACCTGTTCCCTGAATAGTGAATATTTTAAATGATATTCACTAGATAATATTTCAAGCCTCATCTCCTTCCCACCCTCCCCCATTTTGGAGTCCAAGCTGTTTATTATTTTTCTTTCCATGTCCATGTATACCCATTGTTTAGATCGCACTTATGAGTGAGAACACGCAGTATATGATTTTCTGTTTTTGAGTTATTTCACTTGGGTGTATGATCTTGAACTCCATCCATGTTGCTGCAAAACACATTATTTTATTATTTTTTATTGCTGTGTGATATTCCAAGTTGTATACATAGCATTTTTACTTTATCCAGTCATCCATTGATGAAACACTCTGGTTGATTCCATGACTTTGCTACTGTGAATAGTGTTGTGATAAACATACAAGTGTAGGTGTCTTTTTGATACAATTATTTCTTTTTCTTTGGGTAAATATCCAGTAGTGGAATTGCTGGGTCAAAAATAGCTCTATTTTTAGTTCACTGAGAAACTGCTCTACTGTTTTCCATAGAGGTTGTACTAATTTACATTCCTACCAACAGTGTATAAGTGTTCACTTTTCTCAGTATCCTCAACACCTGACATTTTTGACTTTTTTAGTAATAGCCATTCTGACTAGTGTGAGATGGTATCTCATTACGGTTTTGACTTGCATTTCTCTTATGATTAGTGATGTTGAGCATTTTTTATGCTTGTGGGCTGCTTGTCTGTCTTCTTTTGAAAAATGTCTGCCCATGTCCTCTGCCCAATTTTTAATGAGGCTATTTGCTTTTTTCTTGTTGATTTATTTGAGTTCCTTATAGATCTGTTTGATGTAGGCATTTAACACTATAAACTTTCCTCTTAGCACTGCTTTGGGTGTATCCCAGAGATTTTGTATATTATGATTCTATTTTAATTTGTCTCAAAATTGTTTTTTATTTCTGCCTTAATTTAGTTGTTTTTCTCAAAGTCTTTTGGGAGAAAGTTGTTTAGTTTTCATGTACTTGTGTGGTTTTGAGAGTTCCTCTTGCTATTAATTTCTAATTGCATCCCACTGTGATGTGAGAAGGTGCTTGATATGATTCCATTTTTTGAATTTATTAATACTTGATCTATGGCCAAACGTGGTCAATTGTGGAGAATATCCCATGTGCAGATGAGAAAAAAATGTATATTCTGCAATTGGTTGATAAGATGTTCTGTAAATGTCTATTAGGTCCATTTTGTCAATATTCCAGTTTAAGTCCAGAGTTTCCTTGTTAATTTTCTGCATTGATGATCTATCTAGTGCTGTCAGTGGGGTTTTGAAATCCCCCAGTATTATTGTACCAAAGTCATTCTCATTTTTCAGGTATAGTAGTGCTTGCTTTATATATCTGGGTGCTCCAGTGTTGGGTGCATACATATTTAGGATAATGAAATCTTCTTGATTAATTGAACTCTTTATAATTATGTAATGTTATTTTTATCATTTTTTTTACTGCTGTTGGTTTCAAGTCTGTTATATCTGATACAAGAATAGCAACTCCTGCTGTATTTTGTTTTCCATTTGCATAATATATCTTTTTCCACCCTTTTACTTTGAGTCTGTATGTATCTTTTCATGTGAGGTGGCTCTCTTTTAGTCAGCAAATGGGCTTTGTTTTTAAATCTAATTTGCCAATCTATATCTTTTAATGGGAGCATTTTAGCCATTTGCTTTAAAGTTAATATTGATATGTGAGGTTTTGTTCTTTTCATACTGTTGTTAGCTAGTTGCTTTGCAGTTTCAATTATGTAGTTGCCTTATTGGATTTGTGACCTTTGTAGTTACATGTGTTTTTATGGTGGTAAGTATTGTCCTTTCTTTTCCACGTTTAGAACTTCTTTGAGCATTTTTTGTAGGGTTGGTCTAGTGGTGATGAATTCTGGCTTATAAAGTTTCTTCTGAGATGTTCACTGTTAATATGATGGGTTTTCCTTAATGGGTGATATGACATTTCTCTCTAGCTGCTTTTAAGATTTTTTTTGTTTTGTTTTGTATTTCATGTTGACCTTAGATAGTCTGAGGAGTATATGCCCTGGTGATCGTTGTCTAGTGTGGTATCTTATAGTTGCTCTCTGAATTTATTGTGTCTGGATGTTTACCTCTCTTGCAAGATCAAGAAAATTTTCCTGAATTATTCTCTCAAATATGTTTTACAAATTGCTTACTTTTTCTTGTCTCTCAGAATGCCTTTAAGTTGTAGGCTTGGTTACTTTACATAATCTTATGTTTCTCAAAGTCTTTGTCCATTTGTTTAAACCCTTTTTTTCTTTATTTTTTTTTTTTTCTTACTGGGTTTATTAAAAAGACCGGTCTTCCAGTGCTGAAATTATTTCTTTTGCTTTGTCTAGTCTATTGCTTAAGCTTTCAACTGTATTTTGAAATTCCTTCAGTGAAGTTTTCATTTCCAGTAGTTTTTTTGTTTGTTTGTTTGTTTGCTTTTATTATATCTATCTTGTCTTTCATATCCTAAATTGTTTTTCCGGTTTCTTTGTATTGGTTTTCAACTAACTCTTAGATCTCCTTAAGTTCCCTTACAATCTGTATTTTGAAATCTTTATCTGTCATTTCTAACTTTTCATTTTGGTTAGGATCCATTTCTAGAGAGCTAGTACAATCTTTTGTGAGTGTCAAAGCACTCAGTGTTTTTATACTGTCAGAGTTCTTGTGCTGATTACTTCCCACCTGAAGAAGCTGTCTCTTTTTATTTTTTAATTTACTATTGTTTGAATGGGACGTTTTAATTTTCTATTATTTTTCCCCTTGAGGGTTTGACTGTCGTATATATTGTGTATGATCATTTGGCTTGCTTACTGGGTACTTTCAGGGTGTTAAGGATCTGGGGTTCCTTGGTTATGGATAGCTTTTGTGCAGTGGTTTTCGTAAATGTTGCTTGTTGTAGTGGTGTATTGGGCATAAGGTCCAACAAATTATCTTCTATGGGGCTAGCAGTGCAGAGGTTTCAGGAAGCTTATCTCATACACTAGCAATATGCCTTCTGACAGCAGAATGTTTTAGTTGGTGGTGCAGTTCAGTCATTGGGTGGCAATGAAAAGTAAGAGCTGGCTTATTCTTCAGTAACCTGATGACGAGTGGAAGAACCTGCATGGACTACGGTGATGGAGGGAATTCATTGGGGCACACTGAGGTCTCAGGGAGAGGGGCATGAGGTGCTACACTAGCTTCTTGTCCTGGTCACCAGGAACGTGGTCTGCTTCTCTATCATGCCCCTCTCACAAGGCTTGCTGCCTTCAGCTCATATAGACACTGTCCTTTGTCTTCCAGCAGTCATGTGACTGAGGTCTGCAAAAATACCCCTCTGGTGGCTATCACTGAAATGGTCTCGGAGGAGAGCCTCTTCCCACACTTCAGAGCAGACAGCTCTGTGGCTTGTCTGTACTATGTTGCTGGGACACTGCTGCTCTGGGTCCGCTTTATCATGAAGGGGTGATAAACCCTGCCCTTCATGCAACGTATGTGTTCACATTGTCTATGTTCACCTTATGCCCTGTGTGGCAGGGGCACACTTCCAGCACAGGTCTAGCCACCATAAATAGTCCTGGAAAGGTTGTTTCCAGGTGCACCCACAACAGTACCCAGTGGGGAAGGCCTCTGCTGCATCCACAACAGTAGACAGGGGGAGCGGAAGCTTACCCCTTCTCCGCATCCATTTCTGGCCACTGGTGCTGGTCCCTTTGGAGAATGGCACCTCACCACATTTCCCTTTTTCCAAAGGGCACTTTGGCTAGCTGCACTCTCCCTTCCCATAGGGGCAGCCCATGCTGAGTGCTAGATCTCCAGGGGATCCCACAGCTTTCCAGGGTTCTGCCAGTATCCTGTGGTTGCCAATGTCAGAGCAGTTTCTACTCTATAGGTAGCTACTCTATGTTAACCTTATCTTATGTAAAGTGCCAATTTACTGAGCAGGAGATGAATATATAATTGACTATTCTCCCACCTCCTCCTTTTCTCTTGCAACATGTGAATTACCATACCCTCCCTTTTTCTCCTCCAGCCCATTTTTCCCCCTTAAATATTGAAACCCTCAAATTCATCTTTGGAGAAAGGCACAGACCACAGACTATTTCTGTGATTCTGTGTTTGTTTGTTTGTTTGTTTCCTTCTGGGCATGTCCTAAGCCTTGACAAAATAAACTTTTGAATTGATTGAGACCTGTCTCAGATATCTTTTGGTTTACAAGAGTATAATGTTGAAATCATGATTCCCACACACTGAAAGCACTTCATACTGCCTTTCTCTTCATACTGTGCTGTTGTAGGAAATGAATCTTTGAAAAATTGAAACTTGTATTTTATTTGCATTTTATAACTTCTATTCTGGCTATGCCCCTTAGATTGTTCAAAAGACTATGCATGAGAAAACTAGATGTTTTATCCATGTAGCAATCTCTCATCACCACATACACACAGGTAATATTGATTTCAGTATGAGAGAGTAGGAGACAGGTAAAATAAATCAGACCTGTTAAGGGCTTACTCTCAATGTGGCCTTTAAAAGAGTAACTTGGATTTGTGATGTTGTTAGAAAAAGATGGACTATACAAATAGAACTGTAATTTTGAAACTAAAATCCATCACTTTGATGAAAGGATTAGGTATGAGGGACAAAAAGTGTCAGGGGACTGGGTAATATGACTATTTTATATCAACTGAAGTCTTGATTATTAAAGTTGGAGTGTAAGGGTTGAAATGAAGGTCTCATCAATTTTTCCACCCAGTATACTGACCTATTTTTATTTTTAGGTAAAGCTGTTTAAACACTACATAAGAAGATGGGAGAAATCTATTTTCCAACAAAACCTGAAGAAAAAAAATGTAACATAGTCAACAAATAAGGCACTTAGATAATAAGATAGAGGGAGAGGTGCAATACCTTCAGGAGAGTTTTCAGTTTTGACTGATGGAGCAAATTAGGGAAATTGTACTCTAACATATATTTACTGTATTCTCTATATAAAGCTTTTTATGCCTATTATTCTGCAGTCTATTGTTATTAAAATTTTATTTGGCTGTCTACTATGAAACACCTGGCCTTTTTATTGAGCTTCACTACAGACTAGAAAAGGACAGGATAAATCTAGTATGACAAAAAGGAAAGCTTTTACAGACGATACACACCTAGGGTAAACCAGAAAGATTATGAGATTCAGCAGTTATAAAACAACAATTAAAACCTTTTAAAGCATTATCACCACTCCTTGAAACCCCCACCCCTTTCCATCAGCTTAGTCCACCTCTGGAATTTATAATGGTTAATATTTATTTCTGCTCTTGGTCATTTCTTAAGACCTTTTAGAATTACCAAATTATTAAACAATAAAGACCTTATATCAAAACATCTCCATCTTCGAGGGAGACCTCGGAGTCCCCCCACCCAACCCACTTTAAATTGTTCCGCCTTTCTGGACCACCTTAGGGCTGTGTCACAAGCCAGGTTCACCCATATTTGGCTCAGAATGAATCTCTTCAAATATTTTACAGAGTTTAATGATTTTTGTCGACATTATGAACAAAAATGCCTTGCTTTATTACAATGATATACAAGTGTATTTGTGCTATATTCACAGTTCTGCAAAAACTACAGTGTATCATGTGGGTTTCTGTTGTTAAAGTTTTAAATATGTAAGAAAAGAAATGGGGAGGTGGAATGATTCCGTTGCTACCTTCTGAAACTTGCATTAAACTTGAACAAAGGACAAACCACAGTTCTTGATTTCAGGCAGAATACACTGACTCCCAGCCCACAACCAAAGGGGCACTTCGGCATTCTGACTCTACCTAACATCCAAAATTGAGAAAATAAACTTCTGTTGTTGAAGCCACTGAGTCTGTAGCACTTTCTTATGGTAGCCCAGCAAACTAATATAGATTTGACCCTTGGGAGTTTTAATTTTTAGACTAAATAAGGACAGCAAAGCACCTGGCTCACACTAGGCACTCAATGAATGCTTAGTGTTCTGTTCTTTTGTCACTATGTATCATAGACGGGCAGACACTATGCTTTTTCTTTTCTTCTTTTCTGTTCAAAATGGATGGTGTGCTTATTGTTTATAAACTTGTCAGATTGTTCTCTGAAAATCAAAAAGGAAACTACAACTCAAAATCCTTCCGCTGAAGTTGGGTTGTCAGAACCAAATAACTTTTACCTCTTCTGTTGCACCAGAATTCAATGGAGCAAACTCTCAATTGGTATAGAAAACTGTTTCATAAGTTAGCAAATTGTAGTAGAGAAAACAAGCTCTTGAGACTTGAAATGTAGGCGATTAGAACACAAACAGACCAAGAACCAAGAACCATTCCATATCCTTCATTATAATTTGGCACAGTCTGAGGAAATAAGGAAAAAAAAAAAAAAAAAAAAAAAAAAAAAAAAAAAAAAAGCTCTCCTTTTTTCCACTCTCCATTTAGCCAGAAGCAATCACTACTTTTGCCATCATATTAAGAGAAATGAGCTTTTGGTACTCAGTTAGCTAAGTAGGAGACCAAATATTGAATCGAGTAAACTTCATTAATTTTCTACAGTATAAGAGAAAGTACAGAAACCTGAGCAGGCTAGAACAGATGCTCTGGAAAGAGTCTCATATCAGTTGTACCACAATCCTGAGATATGATATTGCCGGGATATTCAATATGATATAATGCTTTGAAGCTCTCTTAGTCCTAATTGAACTTTATAAAATTGGTCATAAGTAATTTCTTGTGGAAGTTGGTTCATATATCTGATTTATCTTCACTTTAGTTAAATGAAGAGTCCCTAACAGTACCCAGTACAGTGTTCTGTACTAAGTGGACTCTCAATAAACATTTACGTAAAGAAAAAGGAGGAAAAGGGTGAAGGGAGGGAAGGTAGTTGGTTGTAGATCCTGTGCTCTTAATTGGAGGGACTCAATTGTTATTACACTTAAAAAATACACCATTGTCAATGCTGGTGTTGCCCCAACAGTGTCTAGTTCTGCATTACAGTTAGTTGTCAGGAAATGTTTGTTGATAGTGTAAAGATTGATTTAGAAAATATTATTACCTTAAAGATCAACATAAATGACAAACGTGCTCCATAATCAATGTTTGGTTGATTTTATAAAATGAAGAAACACAGCTTTCACATCTACACAAACTCTGAATATGTGGAGAAGTATAAATATAGCACATAATTTTTCTGAAAAAAAAAACATTGTGATTATCTGCTCTGAGTATTTGTGTAGCATTACATTTATGTATTTTTAAAAAATATGGCTAGAGACCTCCCTAATACTAAATATCATGGGCTTTCTACAACACAGGGTAACTGTCCTCCTCTTCTAGATAGTGTGATTGCTCTTTTCTTTTCACATTATTTGGATAAAAGTAGATTGTATTCAATTGAATTGAAGTACGTGATGCTGACAGGTCCTGATATTTTGAACCAAACTTTTCTATTCTATCATGCTTGGATTTGTTTTAGTTTTAGTTTTTTTAAATTTGCTTTTATGTGGCTACTTTTTTTTCCTTTCACAGTACTTCAAGACTCAGCTACTGCTTTCTTATGTTTAATTCATCTTCTTCTTCTTTTTTTTTTTTTTTTTTTTTTTTAAATTGAGATGGAGTCTCACTTTAGGGCCTAGGCCGGAGTACAGTGGTGCGACTTCTGTTCACTGTAACCTCCACCTCCCAGGTTCAAGTGATTCTCTTGCCTCAGCCTCCTGGGTAGCTGGGATTACAGGTGCCTGCCACCATGCCCGGCTAATTTTTGTATTTTTAATAGAGACAGAGTTTCACCATGTTGGCCAGGCTGGTCTTGAAACCCTGACCTCAAGTGATCTGCCCGCCTTGGCCTCCCAAAGTGCTGGGTTACAGGCATGAGCCACTGCACCCGGCTTAATTCATATTCTTTATCAATATGATCTCTCCTATATAAAAGAATCAGGTATGTGTCGTGGGCTATAGAATATAAATTATAATTTTCAATCAAGAAAATGCATAAATTCAAATAACTTTGGGGGTAGGTGTTTTATTGAGGTAAATATAAATATTTTCAATTTATCTCACAAATAGAAACGTAATATTTCTCCTCCTTTAATGGATAATGCTGTTTTGGAATGGAGGGGATATCTTCTTTCAGCTTGAAATATCTTTATTGTAAAAATAAATTTAAAAGATAATGTTAGTTGGTTTGAAGCATATCTTTGAAACATAGCTTTATTTTTCTCCAAGGTGCTTTTTACATTTTTCCATTTCAGTTTTTAATTTCTACAACCTATAGAAAAGAAAGTGTCCTCATGATAATTATTTAACATTGATTTCATAACTTGACATTGTAATTGGTGTTTTTGAAGACATGGATTATAGTGGTGACACATGAGAAGACAAATGACTCAGGTTGTAACTGTATACACAAACAATACCAGTTGAAGGCTAAAGGCAGCCAAACACTCCCATTCAATGAAATTATCATTCCAACTCAGTTTTTTTTTTGTTTTTTTTTTTGTTTTTTTTTACAAAATTGCCTGATTTCTTTAACCTTATTGAAATCACCAAATCGATCATGCCTTGGCACCATGTAGACACAGTCATAAAATATTTTCCTGGAGAAATAAGACCATTTTAATAGCCTCATCTTTCTTCTTCAGTAAAAAACATTTATTTGGACCATGAAAGAGACATTTTCATCTTACAAATCCTTAAGAATTCAAAAAATTGGAAGGCTCAACTGTCACAATGTCATTTCCATTCACACTTTTTATTACTGTGGTGATTCTCATTGCTAAGGAAAGATTAGCACTAGCTACTATGCAGAATTATTGTCTTTCCTGATATTTTGTGAATGTAAAGAGACATTTTTAAGGGTATTTTTCCAGAAATACATTGAAATAAGACCTAAGAGAAATCTAGTAATTGTCTTCAAGAATTTGGTTTATATTATCACGAAGGGCCAGGCAAAAAGATACTGTTATCATTTTGAGATGGTTGAAACCCAAGACCCATCACCTTAACTCTGAAAATAAACAGTTCTGCATATTAAGTAGAATTGTTAAATGTTAATTATAAATATATAAAGCTATTGAAACACCTTTTAAGATCATTTCATCAGAACAAGAAATTACTTTTAAAATCATAAATAAAAGATTATCAAGACAACTGTTATAAAAGTAGAAGCCTCTAGTGCAGTGAAAGCTTGAAAGAGTGACTCCTTTTTGAAATTTTGGAATAATAAAAAAATCAGTAAAATTATTATTCTTAGTAGGTCCAAAAGCAAATGCTATTTACCTGTAGCAAACCCAAAGTGCTTGTAAATTATAAATACACAACAGAGCCACATAGAGGGCTCAATAAATATTTATTAATTGATCAATTGCCCTGAGCACAAATATACAAACTTCTAATGATGTCTTCGTGGCTTCAGTACATTAAAGTGTTAGGTATGTGAACATCTACCCATATTTGGTTTGGACAGGCTGCAGTATACAGACAGCTCTTGCAGCACTGCTTGTGGAAGGCCAGCAAGATATATAGGTTCCCCATGTCAACTCCAGCACTGTTCTGAATTATTTTCAGATGAATATGATGTTAGATAACTCTAGTTTCTGTTATTTTCTGAATGTAGTTTGGCTCTGTGTTCCCACTCAAATCTCATGTCAAATTGCAATCCTCAGTGTTGGTGAAGAGGTCTGGTAGAAGATTGCATCATAGGGGTGGATCTCCTCCTTGCTCTTCTGCTGTTAGTGACTGAGTTCTCATGAGATCTGGTTGTTTAAAAGTGTGTAGCACTTCCCCCTTCCCTCTCTCTCCCCTGCTCTGCCCTGTGAAGATATGCCTGCTTCCCCTTTGCCTTCTGCCATGAGTGTAAGTTTCCTGAGGCCTCCCAAGCCATGCTTTCTGTACAGCTTGCAGAACTGTGAGTCAATTAAAACTGTTTTCTACATCAATTACCCAGGTAATTCTTTATAGCAATGCAAGAAAGGACTAATACAGAAAATTGGTACTGGAGAAGTAGGGCATTGCTATAAAGATACCTAAAAATGTGAAAGCAACTTTGGAACTGGGTAATGGGCAGAAGTTGGAACAATGTAGAGGATTCAGAAAAAGACATGAAGATGAGGGAAAGTTTGGAACTTCTTAGAGGTTTGTTAAATTGTTGTGACCAAAATGAAATAGTGATATGGACGATGAAGTGCAGGCTGAGGTGGTCTCAGATGGAGATAAGAAACTTATTGGGAACTGGAGTATAGGTCATTCTTGCTATAAATTAGCAAAAAAACTGGGGATGTTGTATCTCCATCTAGAGGCCTGTGGAACTTTGTACTTGAGAGTGATGATTTAGGTTATCTGGCAGAAGAAATTTCAGCATATGGTCATATATGTGAGCAAAGAGATGATCTGAAACTGTAACTTATATTCAAAAGGGAAGCAGAGCATAAAAGTTTAGAAGATTTGCAGCCTGATGATTGGTAGAAAATAAAATTTCATTTTCTGGGGAGGAATTCAAGCTGGCTGCAGAAATTTGCGTAATTAAATAGGAGCTGAATGTTAATAGCTAGGACAATGGGGAAAATGCCTCGAAGGCATTTCAGAGACTTGTGGTAGCCCCTCCATCACAGGCCCAGAGGCTTTGAAAGGAAGAATGGTTTTGTGGGCCAAGAGCCCT
Source organism: Macaca nemestrina (assembly GCF_043159975.1). NCBI lineage: Eukaryota > Metazoa > Chordata > Mammalia > Primates > Cercopithecidae > Macaca > Macaca nemestrina. Next base: position 61,341,194 of record NC_092145.1, read on the forward strand.
GCTGCCCTGTGTAACCTCGGGACATGGTTCCCTGCATCCCAACAGCTCCAGCTCCAGCTCCAGCTGTGGCTAAAAGGGCCTCCAATACATCTCAGACTGCTGTTTCAGAGGAAGTAAGCCACAAACCTTGGTGGCTTCCACATAGTGTTAAGCCTGTGGGTCGACAGAGGGCAAAAGTTGAGGCTTAGGAGCCTTCATCAAGATTTTAGAGGATGTGTGGAAACACCTGGATGTTCAAGTAGAAGTCTGGTGCAGGGGCAGAGCCCTCATGAAGAACCTCTACTAGTGCAATGCAAAGGGTAAATCTGGAGTTGGAGTCCCCACACAGAGTCTCCACTGGAGCACTGCCCAATGAAGCTGCAAGAAGAGGGCCACCATCCTTCAGACCCCAAAATGGTAGATCCACCAACAGCTTGCACCATGTGCCTGGACAATCCACAGGCACTCTACTCCAGCCAGTGAAAGCAACCAACGGGGCTGTACCCTGCAGAGCCACAGAAGCAGAGATGCCCAAGGCCTTGGGATTCCACCCCTTGCATTGATGTGCCCTGGATGTGAGACATGGAGTCAAAGGAGATTATTTTGGAACTTTAAGATATAATGACTGCCCTCCTGTTTTGAACCACATGGGGCCTATAGCCCCTTTGTTTCAGCCAATTTCTCTTTTTTGGAACAGGAGCATTTACCCAATACCTATATACCCATTGTGTCTTGGAAGTAAATAGCTTGTTTGTGATTTTACAGGCTCATAGGCAAAAGGGACTTGCCTTGTCTCAGATGAGAGTTTGGACTTGGGCTTTTGAGTGAATGCTAAAATGAATTAAGACTTTGAGAGACTGTTGAGAAGGCATGATTATATTTTGCAATGTGAGAAAGACATGAGATCTGGGAGGGGCCAAAAGTGGAATGATATGGTTTGGGTCTGTGTTCCCATCCAAATCTCATGTGTAATTGTAATCCTCAATGTTGGAGGAGGGGTCTGGTGAGAGGTGATCACATCATAGGGGCGGACTTCCCCCTTGCTGTTCTCAAGATACTGAGTTCTCACGACATTTGGTTGTTTAAGAGTGTGTAGCACTTCCCACTTCTCTCTGCCTCCTCCTCTTCCATATGAAGATGTGTCTGCCTCCCCTTTACCTTCCACCATGATTGCAAGTTTCCTGAGGCCTCCCAAGTCATGCTTCCTGTACAGCCTGCAGAACTGTGAATCAATTAAACCTCTTTTCTTCATAAATTACCCAGTCTCAGGTAGTCTGTAGCAATGCGAGACAGACAAATACATTTCCCAAGATGAAACCTTGTTTCAGAGATGCCATTCTCCTTTTCTGTTCCCCCAAAACACCATGCTCACTCAAAGTAAAAGACAAGACAAAATCGTTTCTTATATTTATTTCTTCTACCTGGTGAATAAGCATAAGAGTTGTCATGTGTATTGGCATAGCAGAACACTTACGATATAGAATTCTGGAGCCAGAATCCCTGGGGTTTGTATTCTAATTATACCATTTACTAGGCATTTGACATTGGACAAGTTATTTAACCTCACCATGTGTGTTTCTGTGTCTATAAAACAGGGCTGATAATAGAGTCTGACTCATTTTTTTGGTAAGGGTTAAATAAATTAATATGTACAAAAGACTTAGTACTTGGCATGTAGCATTGTATATATTACAACTGTTCACTAATATTGGATTCTTTTCTATTTTGGGGCATACAGAAGGATCACTGTTCTCTGCTGTTGTCCACACCACCAAAACTTCAAAGTTAACCTCCTGACTTTCTCTTCCTGGGAAAGAGAAAGAAATGGGGAAGAGAAACTAGCTGGAAAGAGAAAGTACCCTAAGAAAGTCATTGTCAAATTCCAGCCATCTTATTGAGAACATGTGTTCTGAAGAGATTACTACACATACAAAAGGCCTTTGTTAATTTGCATCACAGCATCAACTATCCTATCTAGACTAATACAGGCTGAGTAGCCCTTATCTGTAATGCTTGGGATGAGAAGGGTTTCAGATTTTGGATTTCTCAGATTTGGGGAAATTTCCATATACCTAATGAAGTATATTGGGGATAGTACCCAAGTCTAAACAAATAATTCATTAATGTTTCATATACATCTTTATTTATTTATTTATTTATTTATTATTATACTTTAAGTTGTAGGGTACATGTGCATAATGTGCAGGTTTGTTACATATGTATACTTGTGCCATGTTGGTGTGCTGCACCCATCAACTCGTCATTTACATCAGGTATAACTCCCAATGCAATCCCTCCCCCCTCCCCCCTCCCCCCTCCCCATGATAGGCCCTGGTGTGTGATGTTCCCCTTCCTGAGTCCAAGTGATCTCATTGTTCAGTTCCCACCTATAAGTGAGAACATGTGGTGTTTGGTTTTCTGTTCTTGTGATAGTTTGCTAAGAATGATGGTTTCCAGCTGCATCCATGTCCCTACAAAGGACACAAACTCAACCTTTTTGATGGCTGCATAGTATTCCATGGTGTATATGTGCCACATTTTCTTAATCCAATCTGTCACTGATGGACATTTGGGTTGATTCCAAGTCTTTGCTATTGTGAATAGTGCCGCAATAAACATACGTGTGCATGTGTCTTTATAGCAGCATAATTTATAATCCTTTGGGTATATACCCAGTAATGGGATGGCTGGGTCATATGGTACATCTAGTTCTAGATCCTTGAGGAATCGCCATACTGTTTTCCATAATGGTTGAACTAGTTTACAATCCCACCAACAGTGTAAAAGCGTTCCTATTTCTCCACATCCTCTCCAGCACCTGTTGTTTCCTGACTTTTTAATGATTGCCATTCTAACTGGTGTGAGATGGTATCTCTTTGTGGTTTTGATTTGCATTTCTCTGATGGCCAGTGATGATGAGCATTTTTTCATGTGTCTGTTGGCTGTATGAATGTCTTCTTTTGAGAAATGTCTGTTCATATCCTTTGCCCACTTTTTGATGGGGTTGTTTGTTTTTTTCTTGTAAATTTGTTTGAGTTCTTTGTAGGTTCTGGATATTAGCCCTTTGTCAGATGAGTAGATTGCAAAAATTTTCTCCCATTCTGTAGGTTGCCTGTTCACTCTGATGGTAGTTTCTTTTGCTGTGCAGAAGCTCTTTAGTTTAATGAGATCCCATTTGTCAATTTTGGCTTTTGCTGCCATTGCTTTTGGTGTTTTAGACATGAAATCTTTGCCCATGCCTATGTCCTGAATGGTACTACCTAGGTTTTCCTCTAGGATTTTTATGGTATTAGGTCTAACATTTAAGTCTCTAATCCATCTTGAATTAATTTTCGTATAAGGAGTAAGGAAAGGATCCAGTTTCAGCTTTCTACTTATGGCTAGCCAATTTTCCCAGCACCATTTATTAAATAGGGAATCCTTTCCCCATTTCTTGTTTCTCTCAGGTTTGTCAAAGATCAGATGGCTGTAGATGTGTGGTATTATTTCTGAGGACTCTGTTCTGTTCCATTGGTCTATATCTCTGTTTTGGTACCAGTACCATGCTGTTTTGGTAACTGTAGCCTTGTAGTATAGTTTGAAGTCAGGTAGCGTGATGCCTCCAGCTTTGTTCTTTTGACTTAGGATTGTCTTGGAGATGCGGGCTCTTTTTTGGTTCCATATGAACTTTAAAGCAGTTTTTTCCAATTCTGTGAAGAAACTCATTGGTAGCTTGATGGGGATGGCATTGAATCTATAAATTACCTTAGGCAGTATGGCCATTTTCACGATATTAATTCTTCCTATCCATGAGCATGGTATGTTCTTCCATTTGTTTGTGTCCTCTTTTATTTCACTGAGCAGTGGTTTGTAGTTCTCCTTGAAGAGGTCCTTTATATCCCTTGTCAGTTGGATTCCTAGGTATTTGATTCTCTTTGAAGCAATTGTGAATGGAAGTTCATTCCTGCTTTGGCTCTCTGTTTGTCTGTTACTGGTGTATAAGAATGCTTGTGATTTTTGCACATTAATTTTGTATCCTGAGACTTTGCTGAAGTTGCTTATCAGCTTAAGGAGATTTTGGGCTGAGACAATGGGGTTTTCTAAATATACAATCATGTCATCTGCAAACAGGGACAGTTTGACTTCTTCTTTTCCTAACTGAATACCCTTGATTTCTTTCTCTTGCCTGATTGCCCTAGCCAGAACTTCCAACACTATGTTGAATAGGAGTGGTGAGAGAGGGCATCCCTGTCTTGTGCCAGTTTTCAAAGGGAATTTTTCCAGTTTTTGCCCATTCAGTATGATATTGGCTGTGGGTTTGTCATAAATAGCTCTTATTATTTTGAGGTACGTTCCATCAATACCGAATTTATTGAGCGTTTTTAGCATGAAGGGCTGTTGAATTTTGTCAAAAGCCTTTTCTGCATCTATTGAGATAATCATGTGGTTCTTGTCTTTAGTTCTGTTTATATGCTGGATTATGTTTATTGATTTGCGAATGTTGAACCAGCCTTGCATCCCAGGGATGAAGCCCACTTGATCATGGTGGATAAGCTTTTTGATGTGTTGCTGAATCCGGTTTGCCAGTATTTTATTGAGGATTTTTGCATCGATGTTCATCAGGGATATTGGTCTAAAATTCTCTTTTTTTGTTGTGTCTCTGCCAGGCTGTGGTATCAGGATGATGTTGGCCTCATAAAATGAGTTAGGGAGGATTCCCTCTTTTTCTATTGATTGGAATAGTTTCAGAAGGAATGGTACCAACTCCTCCTTGTACCTCTGGTAGAATTCAGCTGTGAATCTATCTGGTCCTGGACTTTTTTTGGTTGGTAGGCTATTAATTATTGCCTCAATTTCAGAGCCTGCTATTGGTCTATTCAGGGATTCAACTTCTTCCTGGTTTAGTCTTGGAAGAGTGAAAGTGTCCAGGAAATTATCCATTTCTTCTAGATTTTCCAGTTTATTTGCGTAGAGGTGTTTATAGTATTCTCTGATGGTAGTTTGTATTTCATATACATCTTAAACACATAGCCTGAGGGTTATTTTATACATTATTAAAAAAAAAAAACTTTTGTACATGAAACAGAGTTTTGATCGTGATTAATCACATGAGAGCAGGTGTGGAATATCTCACTTAGGACATCATATTGCCACTCAGAGAGTTTTAAATTTTGGATTTTGGGTTTTTGGACTAGGGATGCTCGACTTGTACATGTACTAATGTATTACTATACTATAACATTGTTAGCTGATTTTGCTATATCTTCACCTATTCTGGCAGTCACTTCCGTACTGTCATGTATTTTTAGGTTTGTATGTTTTGTCTTCACCGTTAGAGGGGAGACGCCATAACTTATACTTCTTTTTGTCATCCTTCCCCAGTGCCTAACACCATACTGACACAATGCACCCTGTGAATACTAATCAAATGAAGAAGATATTTCAATATTCTAGCTCTATAGGAGACTTTTGAGTTTTCCCTTGGAATCTTTTAAAAAGGCTAACAATTCATCGGAGGGGATTACCGCAGGCATGTATAAATCCATAAGCTCTAAAATCTTTCTCTCAGTCTCAATTTTTGTATCCACCAGGGGTCTGAGCCAGAAACCTAAAAGTCATACTTGAATCCTCTCTGTTCTTCACTGACAACATTCAATCTTTAAGTCTTGTCCTTTCTATGTCCCAAATACCTCTCAACTTGGTTCCTCTCTCTCCATCTCTTCGGCAACTCTTTTTAGTTCAGGCCATTCTAATTTCTTTCATGGATCATTGAAACAGTCTCCTAACTATTCTTATTTCTAGTCTTGCTTCTGTCCAATGTATTTTGTACTCTTGATCCAGAGTTGATTTGTTTTTTTTCAAAAACATAAATCTGATCATGGCACTCCTCTTCTTAAAATGGGTCTTTCAATGCCTCTTGATGAATTTCAAATTCTCTCACTTGTCATGTAAGGTTTTCCATGATCTTCTAATCTTTTCATGATGATTTCTCCTTACTACTCCTTTCGCACAGTATGCTTCGGTCACATTTAATTATTTACAGTTCTTGAAACTTATGCCGCCTTATACTTTTTATTTAGCCTAAAACATTCTTATTTCTGCTTTGCTTGACTAATTTCTGTTTCTCCTTTAGGCTTCATCTTGGATGATCATATCTTCTGGGAAGTCTTGCAGATCTCTCCAAAACTGTTCATCCATAGGACCTTCTGCTTGCCTTTATATGATGAGGTAGTATGGCATATTGACTTGTCAGAATGGCCTAGGTTTTAGTATCTGCTCTGCTACTTATTAGAGGAGTGACCTTGGGCGAGTTACATAAGAATAATAGTACTTTTCCTGTGCTATTAGGATCAAAATCTTTTAGCATAACCCTTAGAATATAGTATGTGCTTAATAAATGCTAGCTACCATTGATACTGCTTCACTTAATAGAGACCACCTCCCAGGGTCTAAAGTAAACCATTCAACTGTAAGGTCTGAGAAACAAGTTTCTTCTCCTTTGTAGCGTACACCATTTAAAAATGAATGAAAGGAATCTTATCTTTTGAGTGACAAATAGAGTTAAATGAGTCTTAATACCACTGGAATTTTCATTTAGGTTATTTTTGAAAATGTTCAGTGAAACTGAGTGAGAATACATTTGAATAACATTTTCTGAAGGTATAATTATTATATTTAACTCATATTTTGAGGGACTCTCATCATCATATCTCCCATTATGGAGACATTTAAATAAGAAGGGAATTCTTTTTTTCTTATGCAGGGGTACTAGAATACTTCACTGAGTTGATTGCCTTGGTGCATTTCCTGGCTTGTCTGTTCCTTAAAACATGATTTTCCTGCCCTTAAGTAAATCCACAGAGGGTCTGTCGACTGAGTCTTTAGAGTCCATTTGGTTGATCAATATTCAGAGAATGCCTGTACCTGAGTCGAGGATGTTTGTCTTACTTTAAGAGATCTAAAACGGAAGGGATTTTTTTTTTTTAAAGGATGCGCTCTGATTGCTAAAAGTTAAGGACATATTCCCAGTGTGCTAGTTATTTTCAATATCCAGGTAAAAAGTAACTTTAATGGTGACACTGAATTGCTAAAATTATCTTATGCTTTCAGCCTTCTGAAGACCACATCATTATAAGTCTTTTGATTGTTTATCATCCAACATTTCTTTTCTAAGTATAATTATGTGGTTTGATGCTAGAGAATAGGAGGCCTATTGGCACACACATGTAGCATTGTTACCTTTCTAAAGTAATTAATAGATTCTTATTATTTTACAATAGTTCATTATTAATCCATCATCAATAATGGGATTAGTAATATTGGAATAGGACAAACTTGCTAATTAGTGGAATATTCCTAGAGTTCTTGTACTCAGGAATTTCTCCTATATTCATCCTCTTTCCCAGTTTATTTTCAATTTGAACATAATATTTGGCACAGATATGAAGAGTCCTGATACAGATTTTTTTCTCTCTCTGTGTTGCTCTTTCTCACTGGTTTAGAACAGGCAATTTAGGTTTTATTCACGGTTTTGAAATCAGCAAGGGGCAAGCAGTGAGCCCCTTATCACCGTGGTGAGGGTATAGTTCTTTGAAGTTATTCCTATTCAAGCCCATGTCTTACAATCCTAGTGAAGGGGAGCAAACCTCCAGAGATCCGCATTCAAATTATCCAGATGCCAGGGTTCAGGCCCAGTCCTGCACTCAGGTGCAAGGTAAAAGACTTCCCCCTACAGAGATGAGGGTTATAGAGAGTTCTGGAATAAAATCTCTGGAATAACCACCTGATAGCCCCTTCATCCACTTCTTCAGCTTCACCACAGGCTATATATAAAACTTATCAAATGTAGCTCTTTAAAAATATGTGCTAATTTGCTATGTCCTTGAGAAGGACATGGTTGCCTTGTAGAAGCTTTCTTTTCATGCACAAAGAAGAAAGAAGTCTTACCTCATTTCCTAAAACATCAAGCTCTAATATAGAAGCCCAAATCATCCAGTTTTATTTTGACTGTGGCTCGCCAGATCTAGGGAAATGGATTTACTAAATAACTGCTAACAAGATCACCTAGATCAAATATTCTGGAGGAAAGAATAGTGAAAAAGGTTGAATATTGATTTTTCCCTAGGAGCAAATAATTATAAGGGCAAAAGCATGGATTCCGCTCCTCTATCAGAACTTGACTACTGAAGCGAAGTGAGCTTTATTTAGGCACGTTTCTACACTTGTCCATTTTTAAATCTGCACTATCTCTGATATGCCAATAGGTGGCACTATAAGATAAGGAAGATGAATTAGCAGTCAAAGAACAACAAAATTATTATGGAAAATAACCCAAGCAAAGAAAATACAGAAATTTTAAAAAAAAGAATGGTGCATTTTAATCTTATTTTTTTAGCAATACAAGAGAAAAATATTTTTTCCAGAGAAAAAGTCCAATATATGAGGGCATGTACGTTTTCCTTCAAAAATCAACGTAGTACTAGTCAGTACTGAAATCCTCTGTACTGTGTCGTTTAACTTTATAACCAGGATTATTGTATTTACAGCTCTGTTTGGAATTTTAGCAACTTGAAACACGTTGAGCTTTCAAGATGTGTAACTATCAAATGAATATACGTGCACATGTGCACGTGCACACACACACACACACACACGAGTCAAAGATGACCTTGGCAGCTTTGATATCGAAAGAAATGACTTAGAAGCTAAAAGATACAGGTAGGAAAATGTTTAACTTATTCATCCATTTCAGTAGGATATCTTTACTTTTCTTTATAATTCTGGATATAAGTTTTTCTACAGTCAGATGTGTCCCCATTTGTTAGGTTCATGAAAAAGTGCATGCAGTTTTTGCCATTATTTTCAATATATTTTACATCATCTTTCCTTCTCCATGAATTTCTTATTCACTTGTAATCCTCCTTTAACCAGTCAGCTTTATGGAGGAGATTCAGGCTAATTCACAGAAATATGTAATCAATAAGATGGAATGGGATACATAGTCTTGAAATTTGTTTCTTGCTCATATTCTTAGTAGTAATGCCATTTAATTGAAAAGAATCCGAACAAAACATAGTTCATGCTGCAGATGCATACAACTGGCTATTAACACTAAAAAAACCAAAAAACGAAAAAAAACCTCTTTCATAAGGAATACTGATGGAAATGTAGCCTTAGCTTAAAAACCACTTTGCAATTATTTTGGTTCTATAATCTTGAGGCTATAACAGAGTCCCCCTTTTTTGCTATGACTTTTGAAATAGCTCCTGTTCTTTTTTTTCTGCTGTGTCTGGAAAAATTGGCATGAGAGGAAAAAAAGTTAAAACAACTTAAATAATTAACTGTTCAACCTTCTTAAATGTCTAAAGATACACTCATTCTATTTCTTTATATGAAGGCATTGTTAAAAGGGAACATTCCATTCAGTTTTGAAATGACACATCAGAATGTTAAGACTCCCTATGTTTTTATATTCTCTATCTTTTTCTTTTCCTTCTTTTTTTTTTCTTCTTTTTCTTTTTATTTTTTGAGACGGAGTCTCGCTCTATTGCCCAGGCTGGAGTGCTGTGGTGTGATCTTGGCTCACCACAACCTCTGCCTCCCGGGTTCAAGTGATTCTCCTATTCTCCTGCCTCAGTCTCCCGAGTAGCTGGGACTACAGGAGCATGCCACCATGGCTGGCTAATTTTTGTATTTTTAGTAGAGATGGGGTTTCACTATGTTGGCCAGGCTGGTCTCGAACTCCTGACCTCGTGATCCACCCGCCTCGGCCTCCCAAAGTGCTGGGTATATTCCCCATCTTACAGGCCATAAATATTGGGAAATTAAAAGCAGAATTGAGATAGGTTGGATTAACTATTTTTGTTGGTTTCCTTCATCTTCTGGTACCAATTCCCAGGGATAAGATTCTATTTTGGGAGCCAGAAAGAACAAAAGAAGTATCTAGTGTATAAATGGCTTCCCTTTAACAACTCCTTCCACATATGTGCTAATGCAAGTAGCTCTTTGAGGGCAGGTGCTATTTTTGATTTTGTTTTGTTTTGTGTTTATTGTTTGGGTTTTTTTTTTTTTTTTTTCATTTCTTTCTTTTCTTTTCTAAAGTTCTGTATTCTCAGCATCTAACACAATGCCTGGAGCATAAAAGTAGCTCAGTAAATGCCTGATGAATTAATGGGTAAATACATGAAAAAATAGTCCACTCCGCCATCAAATCTATTTTTCTCTTGAGAAGAGAAAATAGCCGGGCGCGGTGGCTCAAGCCTGTAATCCCAGCACTTTGGGAGGCCGAGACGGGCGGATCACGAGGTCAGGAGATCGAGACCATCCTGGCTAACACGGTGAAACCCCGTCTCTACTAAAAAAAATACAAAAAACTAGCCGGGCGAGATGGCGGGCGCCTGTAGTCCCAGCTACTCGGGAGGCTGAGGCAGGAGAATGGCGTGAACCCAGGAGCCGGAGCTTGCAGTGAGCTGAGATCCGGCCACTGCACTCCAGCCTGGGCGACAGAGCGAGACTCGGTCTCAAAAAAAAAAAAAAAAAAAAAAAAAAAAAGAGAAGAGAAAATGTACAAGTGGTCCATTGCTAGTTGAGGCAGAACAAAATAAACTTACTTTGTGCACAATAGACATTTATGGAACACATGTCGCCCCCAAACATACTCAAAAATAGAAATGGGGAATTTGGTCAAATTGATCTTTGCCACTCCACCTTTCCTATCAATACTCATTTCTCTTCACCTGGAAAACAAATGAGCATAGTGGGAAGGTGCATGGGCTTTGTGACCAAATGGGCCTCGGTTGGATTCTAATCCTGGATTGGCCACTTACTACCTTATATGCTTGAGTAAGTCACTTGTCTCTGACTTTTAGTTTCTTAATTGGTAAAATAGAATTTTGATACTTAGAGCTTTTCCAAAAGGACTCAATGAACCTAAATACCTACTATAGTACCTGGCATACAGACGTTCAATAAATGATGTTTCTTTCCTGCACTTGCTGTTACTTTCCTTTCAAATAGCTTCATGAAGGAAGTATTATTATTATTACATTACATCTGGGGAAGTGGAGGCTCAACCAGGTTAAGTGACTTGGTCAGCTATATAAAGGTAAAAGATGGAAGAAACTGGATTCCAGCCTTGTCAATCCAGACTCTAGGCTTCTAACTACTACACTATATGAACTAGGGATTTTATTTTGCCTTAGCATTAGGGGAAAAAAAGCATGGCTTATTTGTTGCCATGGTATCTTTTAAATTTCGCGCACATGTGCACACATGCATGCAATAAAGGAAACAATGGTTAAAGGTGCAAGTGGTAGAGTCTCGTATCACACTATGTTTAAATAGTGGATGTTATTTATTAGCTGTGGACTTAGCTAAGTTACTGCACCTCTATACCCTTAGCTATAAAATAGAGGACATTAACTCTTCTCATATGAAGGGCAGATTTCAGGATTCTATAAAACTTATGCAAGGCAATGTCCCTTGTACATAGTATTTAATAGATGTTTTAAGTATCATGATTATTATTGGGAACAAAAATGTGAATAACAGCAGGTAGATAGCCAGAAAAAAAAATCTCAGTTATTTTCTAAAGAAAGCATATATTTTTAAACGAATAATATAACATAATTTAATACATTTAACTTCACAAATTATTCTTAAAAAGCCCTCCAACAGGCCGGGTGGGGTGGCTCACGCCTGTAATCCCAACACTTTGGGAGGCCGAGGTGGGCAGATCACGAGGTCAGGAGATTGAGACCATCCCGGATAACACGGTGAAACCCTGTCTCTACTAAATAAAAATACAAAAAAATTTAGCCGGGCGTGGTGGTGGGCGCCTGTAGTCCCAGCTACTTGGGAGGCTGAGGCAGGAGAATGGCATGAACCCAGGAGGTGGAGTCTGCAGTGAGCCGAGATCGTGCCGCTGCACTCCAGCCTAGGTGACAGAAAGAGTGAAACTAACTCAAAAAAAAAAAAAAAAAAAAAAAAAAAAAAGCCCTCCAACAATTTTCTCCCCACTCTGTTAAGCAACTACCAACCTAGTCTGAGTTATTGGAAATTCAGACTAAGTTAGAATATCATTAATGTTTTCTAGTTTGATTCCATTGCAAACATCTTTTAACCCAGTAACTTAATGCACATTTCTTGCATAAATTTAATGGAGACAGGCTTATGTAAACTAAAATTACATCACATTTGTTTACTGGAGTGTAAGGTAGCCATTAGGCAAACCAGTCTAATTTAGAGAAGGTTGAAAAATCCAAAGTTTACAACTAGGAATACATGTGAGTCAGCAAATGTAGAGGCTGCCTACTAAAGGGAAGATGCTTTAGAAATAACTTTCAATATTGATCTTAAACATCATGAAAGATCTGTTTAAGAATACTTAAGCTTCTGGCTGATTATTAGAAAAAAAAGTAACAGAACATTAAAAAATAAACACAATCATTTAGTGAATATCATTTTGGGCTATGAATATTTATATTAATGGTTATCTGAAAGACAACACTAGTAAGCTCCAAAAGAATAAATATATAGGGCAAACTTTTGGGCTGTCCAAATGATTTTATATTGTAATTTCATTATAATATTATACGCTTCCAGAAATTACAGTTCTAGTCAGAAAGCCTAGAGGTAGGCATCTAGAAGCATCTTTATCAATAATAAATTAGTGAGTTAAAAGAACAATTTTTGCACACTTAATAGGGCAATTGTGAGGATTATTATAATATCTAAGTTAAAACAGCATATGTGTAAACTAAGTGGGTTAGAGTCAAATGTTCAAGACAGAGAAGGAGTGTTTGATGGGAGACTCACTTCTCTTGGCCAAGTTCTATATTAAATAACTGACTGTTTTATTTATAAGGCAGAAGGTGAAAGATTTAAAACTCCAAGAAACAGATGTAAGTGAAATGATTTTTTTCAAAGAAGGCACTTGAGCTTTCTACTCAAGATAATAATAAATATTAATCAGGTTATCTCTGTTTGAGTTTCTCAGTTTTCTCCTAGTAATTTATCTTTATTTGAATTGCTTCACAAGTTCAAACACTGAAGATACCCCCACTGTACTCCACCCTCTCATTTTAGGTTGGAATATCATCTGTGGACACAACCTAGCACTGCTTTCCAGAGAGTAAGGTCATCTGCTTTCCTTTTTTTTTTTTTTTTTTTTTTGCTTGAGTGAATTGGCAATGATATTAGGTACTAATAGCACCCTCTTTCTCACTTGGTGTACAGAACTGTGGGCTTCCTATTGTCTCTAAAGAACATTACAAAGTAGAAAGTAGGCAGAGTTCTCAGAACCTAGAACAAGTTATTAAGATTTTGAATACCATGTTATGTTTATTGCTTTCATGGTTGTAATATTAAATTATCAATTGTGAGTGAAATAGCCTATGTACCAAGCCCCCTTAACTGACATTTTATCAAGTCCATCTACTTTCCCAGATAAAGAAAGGATTACCACATGGCAAATTACCATAAAACCATGGTATATAAGGTAATATTTCCCAAATGTCCCTTGGCACAGAAGGGCTATTGACAGATGTTTGCTGCCTTATGACAGAAGAATAGAGCTGTGAAAAGTTGAACAACTGTTTTGTTTTTTATCTCCCTGCATCTTTATCTTAAATTAGACATTTTACTCACATCAATAAAGCACCAATACTATGAACCAGCTTCAGAAACTGCAAAGCTTTTGTAACATAGAAGCTTTCTTAGTAATGACAGTTGTCAAAAATAAGATTTTTAGCTTGGCATGGAGCCTTGTGCATGTAATCCTAGCTTCTTGGGAGGCTGAGGTGGGAGGATTGCTTGAAGCCAGTAGTTCAAGACCAGACCAGGCAACATGGAAAGACTCTCTCTTTAAAAAATAAAATAAAATAAAATAAAATAAAATAAAATAAACATTTTACCTCTGAAGTAGCATGTTTATGAACCCAATGGAGATATTTACAGTCAACTTATTATATTCCTTTTACTTATATATAGTCAATTTATTATATTCCTTTTATTTACATATACACAATGAGAATTATTTTTACCCATGTAAATAATATGTCTTTTAGCCAAAGTTGGTTTGTTGATGGTATAGCTGTTCTTGTCTAGGAGAATCTCCAATTTTTATTGGCCACATGGTGTAACTAATTTCATGGGAGACAAATAATGACTAGGACAAAGTCAAGATATTTTTTTACATATGTAAAAATGCTAGAATTGTGTCTGGAGTTGGTTCCTTCCAGTGGGTTCGTGGTCTTGCTGACTTCAAGAATGGGACCACAGAACTTCGTGGTGTTACAGTTCTTAAAGATGGCAACCTAAAGAGTGAGCAGCAGCAAGATTTATTGTGAAGAGCGAAAGAACAAAGCTTCCATAGCGTGGAAGGAGACCTGAGCAGGCTGCCGCTGCTGGCTGGGGTGGCCAGCTTTTATTCCCTTACTTGTCCCTACCCACATCCTGCTGATTGGTCCATTTTACAGAGTACTGATTGGTCCATTTTACAGAGCACTAATTGGTCCATTTTACAGAGTGTTGATTGGTCCTCTAGCTAGCCACAGAGTGCTGATTGGTGTGTTTTTACAGAGCACTGATTGCTGCATTTTAAAAACCTCTAGCTAGTCACAGAGTGCTGATTGGTGTGTTTTACAATTCTAGCTACAGAGTGCTGATTGGTGAATTTTACAATCCTCTTGTAAGACAGAAAAGTTCTTCAAGTCCCCACCTGACCCAGAAGTCCAGCTGGCTTCCCCTCTCAGAATTAGAGAACGTTAGTGCTACTATCAGGACTTACCCATGTGTCCTAGCTCCCACTGGATGTACCTCTTTCTGTCCCTCACTAAAATATATTTCTTACCATGAATATGTATTTGTACCATGAACTTCTCCATCCAATTCTATGACTGTTTTTGTTAAAGAATGGGGAGCCAGCTTCTATCAATTCATCTATTCAAGAACTCCATTATGCCATCCATCATGTTATACACCTGAACCAGAAAAAGGCCAATCCCTATTTGCCTTAGTGGTAAATGGCTAGGGAACATGGGTGTATTAGTCCGTATTCACACTGCTGATAAAGACATACCAGAGACTGGGAAGATAAAGAGATTTAGTTGGACTTACAGTTGCACATGTCTGGGGAGGCCTCAGAATCATGGCAGAGGGTGAAAGGCACTTATTACATGGTGACAGCAAGAGAGAATGAGGAAAGGGCAAAAACAGAAACCCCTGATATACCCATCTGAACTTGTGAGACTTATTCACTATCATGAGAATAGCACAGAAAGATCGGCCCCCATGATTCAATAACCTTCCCCTGGGTCCCTCCCACAACACGTGGAAATTCTGGGAGATATAATTCAAGTTGAGATTTGAATGGGGACACAGCCAAACCATATCAATAGGGGAAGTGGTAAAAGAGCAGAAGAAAGTGATGACAGTGTGACATGTAGAGGGAGACAAAGAATTGTTAATAAGACTTGGGTCAAATTTTACATAGTTTATGTTAAAGGGGAATGATACATTTTCTAAACTTCTATGGATTCCATGAGGAGAGAATGTTTCCAGCACATCCCTGGAAGCTCTACACTCTTTTAATCACTCTGTCCCAGGAAAGTTGGAATTACTTGTGTGATTGATAAACAACTGACAGGCTTGGCTCAGCCCCATTTTTGTCCATTTTGAGAATAGGGCTGCCTATAGGGAGACATATTGTTCTCTGCCTCCAACAGGGAAGGAGGCCTGTCTTGGTTCAGTGCTTCTATGAATCAGTGAGTTATAGTGTCTGATTCCAGAATTTGGTTTTAACAAGTTCACCTGATTATCAGAAATAAAGCTACTCCCTTCAGCTTATACTTCATCAATAATGAAGGTTATATTTTTGGTTCTCTACCTCCCGCTCCTTTGTTTTATTTTTTAATCATTCAGAACCTGGGTAGGGAACCCACCCAGAGACCTCAAGACTATGCTAGAAAATAGGATGAAAAATTTGAGTGAGGAACAAATTTTATAGTTGCCTTTACAATCACTACTCAAAAATTATCTATTTATATATTTCAAAATAGCTTGAAGAGAGGATTTTAAATATTCTTGCCATAAAGAAACAATGAATGTTTTAGATGATGGAAGTACTAAATATACTGATTTGACCACTACACATTGTATATATGTATCAAAACATGGAGAAAGTAAAACTATTATGCACTGCTGAGGGACATATAAAATGCTACAATCACTTGAGAAACAGTTTGGTAGTTTCTTGAAAAGTTAAACATGTACTTAAAATATGACATGGCCCTTCCATCCTGAAATAGTTACCCAGAAGGAATTGAAGCACATGCCCAAATCAATAATTGTACACAAATGTTAATGAGAGCTTTATTCTGAAACATCCCACTGGGACAAAGAGGCATGAAGAAACCCAGAAGGGTGTTGACAATGTCCAATATCTTGTCTATGGGGTGGTGAAAACAAGGGTGGACATCTATCAAAACTCATCAGATCACACACACTTACATATATGCAGTTTCTGGTAGATAAAATATGTTCCAATGAAATTGTTAAAGTAGATATTTCAGCATAAAATTTTCTATGATAAAAATTATCTATTGAGTGCAATGTCCACTATTAGGGTGATAGGTACCCAAAAAGCCCAGAATTCACCACTATACAATTTATCCTTATAACAAAACACCAGTTGTACCCCTAAATCTATTGAAATAAAAATTCTAAAAGAACAAATTCCAAATTTAGCCTTACTATTTAGAAAAATATCTGAAAAATACAGTCTCCTATAGATAAAATACTCAGACCACTCAAATAAATGTTGATACTGGAATTCTGGTCACTATGAAATTATAATTTGAACTTTGACTTGTGTAGAAATTTTACATATTTTCACAGGTAAATAACACACAATAAGGATACATTTGGTTGAAAAACATCATGCCATTGATCACTGATATTCTCAGGCTTCGTTATGTAAAAGATTAAATCATTCTAATATTGAAGGGATATTTAATGTTTAATGGAGATAATTTTGAATAATAATGTTTGCAACACTGCAGTTTATAAACAAATACAGTCTTCCAAATTCTGTAAAAATAAACATATGTTATAGAATATATTTGAGGGAGTGATATTTAGAAATGAAATAATTTCATAGATGTACTTAAATTTCTGAAGGATTGAAACTCATTTTTAATTGTGATAATAATTGAGAAAACATTTTTCTTCTATGTGACAAGATGTGAGCAACACAATTTGATACTCTTAGAAACTGTCAACAAAGTGATGTTAAGTCATTCAATGGTGACCATTGTAGAAATGGACTGATAGGCAGAGAAATCAGATAAAGAGAAATTTTACCACATTAATCATCAACTAAAATGGGGAAATGTTTTCATTAAAACTTAAGTCAATATCCATTTCTACCCATTCATCAGTTACCCCTGTTAAGGCTCTTCAAATTAATAGATGATTCAAGAAAATAGTCTCATGCCTAAAAAGTTACCTACAGTGGCTCACATAGGGATTTAAAAATCCTTGTGAAATACTTTACAAATATCCATATTTGTAGTATAAGAATACACTACAAATAATATAGTGCTAGGCTTAGTTGCCTTTTGGGTGGTGCCTGATGAACAATGGCAATATTCTAATGGTACTATCCAAGGAATAGCTTTGACACACAGCATGTCTATTTCACCATCTCATCTCTATAATTATCTTCTCAAACTTAGCTGACATATATTAATTCATGATATAGAGAGCAGTGAACAAGAAATCAAGAGAACTTGATTTTAGTCTTGGTTATGTTATTATTGAGTTCTATAATCTCAGGCCAACTACTTAAGATCTTTGAAATTGTTTCCATATATATATATAAAATATGGGAGCTGAGTTCTTTAAGATTCTTTTCCATTTTGAGCATGCTAATCTATGATTTTGCTCACTGTGAGACACAGTGAATATAAACATGGAGACAAAATTATACGATTTAATTATTGATAAAAGTGGCCCATGGGAATTTGGAGACACATATCTTCTACTTGTGTCAGATTAATTTCATGTCATTAAAACTGGGTCTCCACAAAAGATACAATATCTCTATATGGCTGTATTTCTATCCAGGCCATTTTACAAGCATAGCATTTGGGGAATGCCCAGTAACTCCTAAAATGAGTCATTATTTATTTTAAATTTTATCCATAGCATTTCACTTATATCTTGTTCAAATGGCAATTAAAATACCCTGTTGGTGGCAGCAATAGTTTAATTTTCCCTTTCAGAAAAAGAAAGTAAGCAAAATATTTATAGGTAATTAGTTGGAAAAACCTATTAACCACATAGTAAAAAAGTTTTCCTTCTCCAACATGTTGAAACACATTTTAAACTGTGAGCTTTAGCAAGTAATAAAATAAATTCCATTTTGTACATGCTGCAAACAATAGTATAACCATTTACATATCTCTTCTAGCTCCAGAGTGTAAACATACTGGTGAACCTTTCAAAGATGCAGAGTTGCTAAAGTTCTTTCTTTCCTGGTTAGCTCTTTTGTTCTGGTCTCTAAATAATTGGGTACTTTTAAATAAGGTAGGTTTAAAAATGGAGACCACATACTGCTTTGAACAGTACTGGGAAGCCAGCTTAAGGGGCAAATGTTTGAATTCAGCAACTCTCACATTTCCTTTGATCTTTTCCTCTTGCGTTTGTTTACACTGACTATGGTTCTTTAGCTCTTGAGTAGCCTAAATATCCTTACTTATGGACAGAGCTACCTGATGATAACCTGCATCCCTTTTGGCAATGCACACATAGTTTACATATTCTTCTATGTATGTAATTCTGGTTTATGTCTTATCTTTAGGTATTGGATATTGGTAATGAAATTGTGGGTCTGAGGCAAAGACATGCAATGAATGTGCCACTGGTGTTTAGGAAAATGGGTCACAGATGAGCCAGGACATCATTTCCCTTGATCCTGGTCATGGGGTAAGTGGGTAGTGCCTGAGGCAGTCAGAGCCATAGAAGTCCGTGGAACAACCAGAGCCCCTGTTCCTTGTTAAGAGCAGTCTTATATACAGACTTAAGTGTGCTTTACTAATATTATCACTTTCTATAAATGGAAAAGCAATGATCTTGGCTCTTGCTACCCAAAGTGTAGCACTCAACAACCAGCATCATCATCATTTGGGGGCATGTGAAAAATGCAGAACTTAATTTCCCATATAATGAATCAGAATCTGTATTTTCACAGTTTTCCCCAGTTGATTCATATGCACATTACAGTTTGAGAATCTCTGGATTAAGCAATATCCTTGGTGCCCAGATGGTTTCCAACCTTATCTGCACTTCAGAAACAACTAGAGTGATTTAAAAAAATCTTGATGTCCAGAATACACCATAAACTAGAATCTCTAAGACTCGGTCTGAGACACGGTGCTTGTAAGACTTCACCCAGTGATTCCCATGTACAACCAATGTTGAACACTGCTGATCTAGCAGCTTGTCCATTTCTAATAGGTAGGTACTGCATGTCACAAGATACCAAGAATCCGAAAAGAGGTATAAAATTATAATCAGCTGCTCAAGGTTGCTTGTACAATTCTAATACGCGTGGGTCAGTGTTTGATGAGGCCGATGAATTTGGAAGAAATTGTGTACTGTGGAGATAGACATAACTCATATAAGCCTTTGTAAATGTTTACAACTTTTACTTGGGTTTTAGGTGTCATTGTCAATAAAATAATTCAAGGTTCTAACCCTAGACAAAGAAACTGTGTCTCTTTTTTCTAATTATATCACCCTTGGGACCATGGCTACTGGTGCCCTGGTGTGAGTTCCAGAGTAACATCCTTAACCAATGTTAGGTCTAAATACTTTATGTTTCTCTCAATCAACTTAGGTTACCCCTTGCTTTTTTGCTTTACTTTGTGTCTACCATTAAATTTTTAAAAGCTGTAACCCATTTTTTTCTTGGAAAACTGTCACAAAAAAAATGTTATTTTGATAGCCACAACTGAGAGATTTTATTAAACTATTTATGTATGTAAAAGACTCTGTCAGAAAGAAAAACCATAACAAAGTAAAATAAAAAATACTGAAAGCCATGGAAATGGGAAGAATGAATAGATATTTTTTTTCATTCTGGTTTTAGGATGCTTTTATGAAAATTTTATAATAACTCTTGGGAACTATACCAAAAGTTCGTGGCATCCTGGTTTCTTCTGTTACCACCACCAGAGATTTAAGGAGGTGTTGTTTTAGAGTTATGACTTTAGGGACTCAGCTTTGGCTCCTTTTTGTTTGTATCTCACAGTAGTGACTTAGCACTCATACCAGCTGCTGATCATGTAAAGTATTTGTATAAAGTTTCCAGTGCTGCTGTAACAAATTATCACAAACTCCATGGCTTAAAATAAAGGGAATTTATTCTCTCATAGTTCTGGAGACCAAAAGTCCAAACTCAGTATCACTGGGCCGAAAGTAAGGTGTGAGCAGGTGAGGGCCACACTCTTTCTACAGGATCTAGAGGGGTTATATGTTCCTTGCCCCTTCTAGCTTCTGGTGGCTCCTGGTATTCCTTGGTTTGTGGCTGTATCACTCCAATCTCTGCCTCTGTCTTCATGTTACTCTCTCCTGTGTGTGTGTTTCTTATCTCCTCTGTCTCTTTCTTATGAGTACACATGTGATTGTATTTAGAACCCATTCAGATAATCTGGGATACTGTCTTCTTCTTAAGATCTTTAACTTAATCACATCTGCAAAAACCCTTTTTCCATGTAAGGCAACATTTATAGGTTGAGTGATTTATTTAAGTAGTGCAAAGGACCTCTGAATGAGTGATAAATCACAGGTATATATTATATTACAGTGCATACATAAGAAGGTTTCTTATAGAAATTGTGTTTCTGGACACCTTTGTTTATCATCCATGGCTATCCTTTCCAGCCCAAATTTTTTTGTCTGGATCCTCATCATATCAAATTTCTTTTGCTAATTTCACCCTGGCTGTATCAGTATTCCAAGTCAGTATCTTTTCCTTCTCAATGTTCCCTGTCCATTTCATAAAGTGGTCTTTCATAAAGTGGTCTTATGTAATGTGGGTGTCACTGAAATAGAGTTGACCTAGCAGAAGTTTGCAGCTAGTGGATTAGCTTGCACATTCAAGTAGATATTTCTAGACAGGACCTATGGATCTAATGTCTACAAATGAAGAGTTTAATGCCTCATATATGAAATAATTTTTAATACACAATTTCATTAAGAGGTAAACAAAACATAATGCAAAATGTACATAAATCACATTATAAGGCACAGAATTCTAGGTACAGCTCGTGACTTTAAAAAAATGAACATCACATGAAACTACTTTTTTAACTCTAGAAACTATCTGGTATTTTCCTTGTTTCAGCTGATTTCTTTACTCTATTAACACTCTTAGGAATCAAATGAATATGGTAGCCATGTTTCTTTAACTGGAATGAGCCTTTGAACACCCAGGTTATGTTTCTCAGATGCCTCTTCTCTTCTGCTTTGTTCATGACTGTGATCCCAGTGCTTAGCCAAATGTCAGTCACATAATAGATGCTTAAACGTTACTTGACAAATTAATGAAAATAAAGACTATCTTCTGATTTTAGGGCAATACCCCAAACTGGATGATTTCTGATTAAAGCAAACTGGTAGCATCTAGTAATAATCATAAACAGTGTCTGTGCCTAAATTATTAATGGAAATACCACTTAAAGGTTCTGCACTTTCTTTGAGAACATTCCAAATATTTTTTTAGACATAGTAAGTTTTAAGAATGTTTGTAGTGTATTTTCTACATTCATTATCTAGTCTTGGCTCTATGGAGTGGCCAATACTTATTTAAAATAGTGTCATAGAAGCTGTGGAGCAAACCATTCTTCTCATTCTGACTCAGTGCTTATTTTTTCAATTTTCTCACTGGTTTTTTCACAAATGTGTGTATCTATATGTTTTTGTCTGTTATTGAATGACCACTAGAAATTGACATAAGTAGAAAAGTTCATTTACACAGTCTTACTTAAGATCTGTACCTGAAAACATAGATTACATACATATGTATGCATTAGAAAATATTAATCATATACCCAACATGGAGAAAATGTACTTATTGGAATGACAAACTAGTGGCAAGTGTCATAGAATAATATTTTAAAAATTGTAGCTATGGTAAATAAAAATGTGTTTCAATTACTATAAAGTCAGTTTGCATTTCCTAGCATAAGTCCAGGCTCACTAGTTAGTTAATGGTCTGAAACTTGTAATCATGGCACAAAATTAAATTTAAAAAGTTATGGTAATAAGAAAAGACCAAGAATAGCCAAAGCTATCCTGAACAAAAAGATTAAAACTAGAGAAATCACATTACCTGACTTCAAATTATACTACAGAGCTATATTAAACAAAAAAGCATGATATTGGCATAAAAACAGACACATAGACCAGTGGAAGAGAACAGAGAACCCAGAAACAAATCCACACACTTACAGTAAACTCATTTTTGAGAAGGTATCAAGAACATACACTGAGGAAAAGGCAATCTCTTCAATAAATGGTGCTAGGAAAACTGGATATTGATATGTAGAAGAAGAAAGCTAGCCCATCATCTCTCACCATATACAAAAATCAAATCAAAATGGATTAACGACTTAAATCTAAGACTTCAAACTATGAAACTACTATGAAAACATTGCGGAATTTCTACAAGACATTTGCCTGGGTAAGCATTTCTTGAGTAATACCCCACAAGTACCGGAAACCAAAGCAAAAATGGACCAAGGGATCACATCAAGTTAAAAACTTCTGCACAGCAAAGGATACCAAGTGAAGAGACAACCCACACAATGGGAAAAAGTATTTGCAAACTACCCGTCTCACAAGGGATTAATAACCAGAATACATAAAGAGTTCAAACAGTTCTGTAGGAACAAATGTAATAGCTCAATCACAAATGGGTAAAATATTTGAAAAAAATTACTCAAAAACATACAAGTGGCAAACAGACATATGAAAAGGTACACAACATCACTGATTATCAGAGAAATGCAAATCAAAACTACAATGAAATATTATTTCACCCCAGTTAAAATAGCTTTTATCCCAAAATCAGGCAGTATCATATGTTGGCAAGGATGTACGGAAAAGGGAACTCTTGTACACTGTTGGTGAGAATGTAAATTAGTATAACCCCTATGGAGAACGGTTTGGAAGCTCCTCACAAAACTAAATATTGAGCTACCATATGATCCAGCAATATCACTGGTGGTTATATTCCAAAAGAAAGACATACTGAGGGTGTATGCTGGTTCTATTTCCAGTATATCAAAAAGATAGATGCACTCCTGTGTTGGTTGCAGCACTTTTTACAATAGCTAAGATTTAGAAGCAACCTAAGTGTTCATCAACAGATGAATGGATAAAGAAAATGTGGTGCATATGCACAATGGAATATAATTCAGCCAGTCAAAGAATGAGACTGTCATTTGCAACAACGTGGATGGAACTGAACGTCATTATATTGAGTGAAATATTCAGGCACAGAAAGACAAACATCACATGTTCTCAATTATTTATGGGATCCAAAAATTAAAATAATTGAACACATGGAGCCAGAGTAGAAGGATGGTTACCAGAGGCTGGGAAGGGTAGTTGAGGGGGTGGTGGGTGGGGAGGTGGCGATGGTTAATGGGTATAAAAAAAATAGAAAGAATGAATAAGATCTAGTATTTGATAGCACAACAGGGCAACTATAGGCAAAATAACTTATTTGCACATTGGAAAATATCTAAAAAAGTGTAACTGGAATATTTATAACACAAAGGATAAATGCTTGAGGGGATGTATACCCCATTTTCTCTGTTGTGATTGTTATGCATTGCATACCTGTGTCAAAATATCTCGTGTACTCCATAAATATATACACCTAGCATGTACCCACAAAGCTTAAAAATGAGAAAAGCTGCAGTAATAGAAATCTAATTATTGCAAACTTGTTCTTTTTTCTTGTGACAATTCCCAGATGCAGTTATACAGATCTCAAACATGTGGGGAGAATGTTAATATCTTTATATGCTGCTTAACTCTTTAGTATATTAATGAGTTAAAAGAATTGGTTTCTTAGGACACATTAATGTAGCCAAATTCAGCAGAGAGAATGATTGCTTGGTAATAGGAAGGACAGTTAATCTCAGTATGTTCTCATCACACAGTTTGTGGAATTTTTACCCACAGAACTAAGGACAAGGCATTTTGCATAGCATAGGTATCCCTGTAGCAGTAGTTCTCTGGCTCAATGCCAGAACTTATTTAACTGATTTCATTTTGTAGAAGTTCCCTAAAATGTGATATGTTCTTTTCCCACTTTATAAAGTATGTTATCCTGTCATCGAATCTTTCATTAATGGCTCAGAATCACTGTTTCAGACCTGAAAATGTAGTTTTGGTTAAAATTTAGGTGTTATAATGACCCAGCGATTCTGTAGGACTCCTTTTTTTTTTTTTTTTTTTTTTTTTTTTTTTTTTTTTGAGGACTCTGATGTGAGTTTTTAGGTACAACAAATGAATGTCTTGAGCAATATGATATGGCTATCTTTATGCACAATTAATGGATTGAATGCTAAAACCAAGAAGTATTTTTTTATTCTCTATAAAATCATCTTCACTGTTTCTATCATTTCTTTTTGACTTGCAGGATTCAGAACACTGTATCTTACTTCTCTATCCTTTACAGCACAGATCATGGACTTCATCAGCTCATGTGTAATTCTCTTACTTGCATTATTTACTATCAGCATGTTAGGAAAATAGCCATTATCATTTCATGAAATTGTTCTTTGATAGAGGGTATAAGGTATATCTCAAGGGTGACAAATTCTTTGTCATTATAACCAGGTGACAGCAGTCCTGCTGATGAAATGCTGTGCTTCAATGTTTTCCAAGCCTTCCATAATATTTGACTTCTAATAGAATTCTAAGCAAAGTAATATTCAAGTGTCTCACTTCTCTGTGAAGATCAGAATGAAAGCCTTGCATTATCCTTACATAATGGATCAACTTTCCCAAGACATTTAATCTGTCATAATATATCACATTATGAAGAGGACCTAGTTTCATAGGATCAATGAGGTAACATCCTGGAAACAGAGATGTGATAAATATATATATATGCCCTGGAGAACTAACCTTGCCTTTTCATAGTGAACTGTGCAAATATCCAAAAAAGTGGTTTTCAGTGAGCAAATCTATTCCTTGAAAACTTGCTAAAAATGTTCCACCCTCAAAATCCTGATTCAGTAAGTGTGGGTTTGGATCCAGGATTTTGCATTTTTAATAAATACTCCAGATGATTCTGATAGAGGTGGTCCAGAGACAACATATTGAGAAGCAATGTCTAGCCTGGCAGTTTTCAGCCTTGAATGCACATTAGATCACCTGAGGAGATTAAGAAAATCATGTTTGGTCCCTATCCCAGACCGATGATATAGAATCTACAGGAGTGAGGCACAGGCATTATTATTTTATAAAGCCTTCCAGGTGATTTCATAGTTTAGCTCTGATTGAGAACCATGGGTATAAATATAGATAGTTTCTTTACCTTCTGGTTCTGAAGAACATGAAAGATAATGAAGCAAAAGAAAAATAAAATGTTTCTGTCTACCCATACACTGACTTATGCTTTGTTAGCAAGAGGCAAAGTGTGATGATTTTTAAACCTCTGCAATGATTACATTTTCCAAATTTTCTTTCTTGGAGGGTTACAGAAATAAGCTTAAAGGTTTATGTCCCAACTGGTCCTAGTTTATTCAGACTGTTGTGTTGTGCGGCTGCATAATACTTCCCCCTAATCTACTGTAATAACGAGCTTGTTTCCCAGCCCATGCAGCCTTCTTAGCTTTACAGGGCCACTTCTGAACATATATGTTCAGCATCTTAGATGGTAAACCTGTCAGTAGGCAGGAGGACTATACAAAATCTTATACTAGTGGTATTACCTGCTCAGCACTGAATTAACTATGCTGCTGGTTCTTTTTTGACTTTACACTATGGGTTTGTCAACTGAGTTCTTAGCTTATGCCTTGCCGAGTAGTCTTTATTTTATACCCTGTTGGCAAAAACTTGGTTTCTTTATTATCCACTGCATGCCTCAGCCCCTACCTAAATTCTAGATTCAATGTCTTCATACACTGGATACTGAAAACTATTCAAACCCCCAAGACGGAATCCCAAGGATCTTTCATGAGGTATTTTTTTGCTTGTTTTAAACATTTGTTTTGTTGGAAATTAATCTTTACAGAAAACTTGCAAGCATGGTATAAGAAACTCTCATATATCCTTTACCCAGATTCACCAATTATTTATATTATGCTTCTTTATCTCTCTCCACAGCCACACACGTGCGCGCGCGTGCACACACACACACACACACACACACACACACACACACAGACTTGGCCGTTTATATCCATGGTTTCCCCATCTGTGGATTCAACCAGCTGCAGATAAAACAAAAATATTCAAAAAAAGAAAGGATGGTTGCGTCTGTACTGAACGTGTAGACTTTTCCTTCTCATTCTTCCCTAAACAATACAGTATAACAACTATTCACATAACATTTACATAGCATCGTATTAGGCATTATAACTAATCTGGAGATTATTTAAAGTGTATGGAGTGATGCGCATAGGTTATATGCAAATACTATGCCATTTTATTTATTTATTTATTTATTTTGAGACGGAGTCTCGCTCTGTCGCCCAGGCTGGAGTTCAGTGGTGCGATCTCCACTCGCTGCAAGCTCCGCCTCCCGGGTTTACGCCATTCAGCCTCCCGTGTAGCTGGGACTACAGGCACCCGCCACCACGCCCGGCTTATGCCACTTTATATCAGAGACTAGGACATACATGGATTTTGGTGTCTGAAACCCATGTTCTGTGGATACCGAGGCATGATATGTCAGAAGTGTTCGAACCAGAGGAACTCCATTTTGAGCGAGGGCTAGAAAAATGAGGCCCAGACTTGCTGGATTGCATTCCCAGAACATTAGGCATTCCTCACCTCTAGATGTTTATGATTAAGGGCAAAAATTAATGATGTTTACTGAAACAGACCCAGACTTGGGAGTGTTCAGATATCCCAAAATCTGGAAAACAAGGACATTCCTAATTTTGCTTTAAAGATAATAATATCGATTCTTGCAAAATATGGTAATTAATTAAAAAATTAATCCTTTATCACCAACCCTTATAGCAGAGCACATCTCACCAAGATCTATTTTTATCCTATATATATACAAGCATTTTACCTAGGGGTGGACACCTTTCTCCTCTTACTGTCCGGAACGTCCTACTCTGTCTATGGAGGAGCTGTTCTTTCACCACTTTACTTTCTTAATAAACTTGCTTTTTCTTTGAACTGCTGTCTCGCCCTGAACTCTTTCTTGCTCGAGATTCAAGAACCCTCTCTTGGGGCCTGAATCAGGACGCCTTTTCTGTAGCAAATACACATACACACACACACACACACACACACACACCCACCCACCCACACACAGACATTATATATAACTTCTAAATCTACCCCATATTAGTTCATACTTATACTCCCAATTCTAATTCAGCTCCACAGGGTATATTTTTGTAGCCACTGTTTCTATATTTGTAAGTTCCCCAATAGTGAGAAATTTAGCTCCCATCATCCTCAATATATTTATTTATTTTCACAAGCCTGGAATATACAGAAGATAGTTTCAAAATTGCTCACCCAAGCCATTGTAAAAACCTTGCCTGGGTTTCAAGTTGATGTTTTAAGCCTCTAAAAGTGGGATCCTGGGGAACAACACCCCAGCTTGCTCTCTTAGAATCCTTCCTGAGATTGGAGGCTTTGTCTTAAGTGCACTTTTCAAATCCTAACCCCTATCAGTTGTTTATAGACTTGTCTGACTGAAGTTAAAGGTTTGTTTTGTTGAATCTTTGACTATTGCCTATTTTAATAGTACTTTATTTCCCCTAGGATTATATTGCAGATTATTTTTGCTAGGACCTCTCCGTGTTTTCAATAAGACTGTGTTATCCCTGACTCAGTTCACTTCCAGCCAAGCTCTGGTTTAGACCCGTACAGGAAGAATTGCCTGTCCATCCTTATGTGACTAAAAGTTAAATTGTGTGTGTGCATCTCCCTCTCTCTCTCTCTGTGTGTGTGTGGGGGGGGGGCGGTATTTCTGCGTGTAACTGGGATCGTGAGCATTTGTGTAGATTATTTATTGAGAGGTACTTACAAAATTTAGAGTTAGCAACTATTGTCATATCTGTTCATTTTTCTCAGCATTTCAAATATGTAATCTATTCAGGTGATTTTCAGAGAATGAGGCTTTTCTTCCTGGGAAAAAAAATTCTGTTCTTTTGCAGCATCATAAATTGCTTTCTTTTTTTACAGCAAATATATGTAGCCTTCTAATGCTCCATCTCACTTTGAAATGTCAAAGTCATCCTTCTGAAAAGTCACACAGTTAGGTCAAATATATTGCCTAATAAAAATCTTTCACCTTCTCAATAAGCACTGGGACAAAAATAAGAGGCCCTTATTAGAACCACTCTCACAGGATATGGCCTGGGTCTTCTAATTTAAATATTCAGAGTTTTAATGATTCAAAATCTACTTTAAAAATCAAACATTACTCCTGGGGAAGACACTGAGAAGCGACTACGTAATATTTAAGATTGTAAACTCTAGAGTCAGGCAGAGCTAGGCGTAAGTTACTTAACTTCACTAAAATTCAGTTTCTTCTTCTTTAAAATGTGTATAATAATATTAATATGATTTCACTTTCAGGATTGCTGCATCAAAAAATATTTTGTAATAAAACATTTAATGGTGTGTTTAGCACCTAGGAAATAATACATGTTGGCTCTTCTTATGAATATTATTCAGGTCCATAATTATTTTATGTGCTTTCTTAGTTGCTTTTCCTTTCTCCTCAGAACCTTTTCATAGTTCTGCCCCTTGACTTTCATTGAAGAGATATTGTTTGGCGATTTCTATGCTGCACCTTTTTTTGTTGTGTTGCTTGTGCAGAAGATATTGGTTAAAGTTTATTCTTTATTCTAATTTAGCTCAGTGGTGCCCACAGAGATGCGAAGTTTTCTGAGGCATTGTATATAGGCCCTACTATGCATTTACCTGCTTCTCATAGCTATGGTGATATTAATGAGGTGCAGAAGGTCCAACGATTGCTCCACCCCTAACCAGTGCCAAGCAGATTTGTCCTTATCTCTATTGTTGGCTATCTTCTTTTTGATATTTGCTGCTTCTGCTATTACGAGTTTCCAACAGTGATACACTGTTTTCCCACCTCATAAAGCATGCTATCCTGTCATCTAATATTTTATTAATGGCTCATAATCATTGTTTTAGACCTGAAAATATAGTTTTGGTTACAGTCTAGATGGTGTAATGACCCCAGTAATGCTGTATGACTTATTTTTTTTATTTAAAAAAAGACTGTGATGTGAGCTCTTATTTTAATTTATCTATCCATAGGGAGGTACAACAAATGAATGCCACTATAATTTCCATTTGCTTCCTTACTTGATTCTCTAATATTTCCTTCTTTCTTTACTTTGCATGTAAAAGTCTTAGGCAGATGTTTTATATAAATCAGCAGCCAATAGAATACTATTTATACAGTGTAGTACATTGATTAATCATGTATTAGTTGGTATCTTTGAGTCTCTGGCACTTCTTGCTTTTGTCCATTTGATGATGATTATTCAGAGGCTACTCCTTTGATCTTAAATATGATTTTGTTCTATTTGCATAACTTTAAATATGCGTGCTTATTACAGTAGAGCAAGGCTTACATACAACTCGTCTTTGGAGAACTGAGATCTTACCACCCTTTGAAAACAGAAAAATCTTTCCTATAACATATTTTAAAAATCAGGAGCTATTCTTTCTGGAAATAAACCAGGAAACGACAATATGGCATTTAGGAGTGTGGCCTCTGGAGTCGGACAGAGCCATCCTCGGTAAGACACAGATACCAACTTTTAAAATGTTTCTCCTTTTCCTAAATTTTATCTCTGAAGACATTACCCATGTGGAGCCAAAGACCTCTGAAATCATGTAGAGCCACAATATGTTTACTTTCATTTTCCTGAAAGAGCATAAAAAAATTCTGGAGAAGGGACATCGTATTGCCTACAGGCACTGGATTCTGCACCACTTCAGAGCTGGACTATTTACCTGGGTTTGCACAAGGCATCAGGCATGTGCTTGAGTAATGGATGGGGGGGCATGAGAACCTACAGAGGGCATATTCTAAAATAATGTTTTGATGATGATGTAGTGACAAAAATTAATACATATTCCTATGAAAGCAGCATTTATTGAGAGTTGACCAGGTACCAGACATTCATAAGCACTTTTAGGTTTGCAAAAATGTTGAGTTAATATTATTATCCTTATTTTAACAAATAAGGGAACTGAAGCCAAGACGAGTTTGTCCTAATTCAAAAGGGTAGAAAGTTGCAGAGCAGGATTGAAATTTGGCTCTGTCTTCCTCTAAAGCCCATGCTCTTCATCACACCAGCTACTTCCCTCTGCATCTTATGTGAATGTTGCATACTTTGTCCTACACATGGAGAAGAAATCAGACTGAGTCTCACTTGAAGAAGAAAGGTTCCAGATGTCTAGCTGAAACAAAAAAAAACACATATTATTCACCAATTAAATAATAAACATCATGGTCAGAATATCAAGTCATGACATTTATCACTAAGTTATACTTGAGGCAGTGGCTTACTTTTCTCCACTCCCCCACAATCTTGGAACTGGGCACCCGAGGGTAAATTTGAGTCTTCACAGCATACAAGTTACCCAGAGTTGCTGCCTCACACTAGTTCAATGTGAAGAAAGAAGGAGAATGCTTACTGATTTAGATTATTTTCCCGCGAACATAATTTTAGTCCAATGGCTAAAACCCATCCACCCGGTAACTCACTGTACCCAATGGGAGAGGATTAAGTGATGGGGCAAGAGGCCTAGAGATATAATCCCTCCTCAGGGAAATTAAAAAATTGTGGAATAATATTCTTCCTAATATCTCTGATATTTTGTGATTTTACCCAATAACTGATGCATTTAAAATGACAAATTGAAGCTATAGTCAATCCGTAGCTTTGTTTGAAAAGAAAAATAATGGCTATGTGAAAAGAGGCCAAATAATTTATTCTTGTTAGAAATATAATACTTTCTGTGGCCCATGCAGACATGGCTTTGGGATCCATTTTCTATTCAAATCAATGAAACTTACATACATGAGTCTCAGCTGTATCTTTTACATGTTGATATTTCACGATTAATCCATTTCCTCAGAGAGTTACAGGAACGCATTCTGCTGTTTTCCCCAAAGCATATATGTTCAGGCCCAAGAAAGCAAACAGGGCAAATAATAGCAAAATAATCATGTGAATATGTATAAAGCTTTTATATTCATCATCACAGAAGCAAAAGGATATATCTGTACAAATGAATGGCAATTGGACTTAATGAGTTTCCATGAATGGCGGTTTATATAAAGTAGAAAAGGAATGGCTATTTTAATCTCATCTGTACAGTTTTTGAAAGGAATTTCATGACTTTGGCACCTGTATCCTAAATCATATGTTGGCACTACAAATCAATAGTAATAATGATAATATTGAATAATAATGCCAACAGTTTCTGTATCAGGCACTATGCCGAGAAGTTTACATATAGTATCTTACTTAATCCTGTCAGTAACCTGGTAATGCATATACTCCTGTTATTCCCACTGTATGTAGAAAACAAAGGGTCAGAGAGTTTAAGTGGCTTCCCTAAGGTTACTAGTTTAAGTGACTTGCTGTAACATCGTTCAAGTCTTTTCTACTTCAAAGCCTGCACTCTGAACCACTATGCTCTAAGTCTTCCTATGTTAAGATACACAATTCTAATGTTTCTGTGCTTTAAAAACCTTGGGAGTTTAGGTATAATTTCTTCTTGTATTTATTTTTCTGAAGCTTTATTCCAATTATCTAGAACTTGCAATGCTAGGCTCTAGCAAAATCAGCAAAATTAGTACAGTTTCTTCCTTCATGTACCTTATAGTCTAGAGCACTGCAATACTCATCTGATTTTGCTTGGACAGTTTTGTTATCCTGGTCTGGTTTTAGGCTATGGGGATGAAGAGGCTTTGTAAAATACTATAAACAAACTAATTTTTAAGCGATATATTTTCCCTATTGTTTGCCCAAATTTATATAAATTAGCCAGATTTTGTGACTTGAAAGCAAGTGATTCTTCACAGAAACATCATACCTAGGTGATGTCACAGGTGGGAGTTGGATGGATAATGCAGAGAGAAAAATGTCTGCCGATTCTGGTTTAGCAATGGACCTAGGAGCACAGTGTGTGGTGACTTGGTGGTGAGTTTCGCCAGGGGTACAGTGAAATGACGGCCATCATCCCCAAGAATTTCCTTAGGAGCAGGCTGGCAGCAGTCACACAGTCATGGCACTCCTCAGTGCTGTCTTGGCAAAACATCTGGGACAGTCTCAATCACTGAAGAGAGTGGTGGACCAAGGGAGATTTTGGCCATTGGGTGCAGGATTTCAGTCTCAGAAGTGCGGAGGGCAAAGGCAACATAATAGATAGATAAGGAGGTCATGTATTAACATAGCCCAACTTTCATTTAAGTGGACTGTAGCTTCCATTTTACCTTTGTACTTTACTGTGTCAAAATTACACTGATATTTCTACTTTCTACCCTCTGCTTTTGCTTATTATAAACATTATCTTATGGCTGGTACTACTGATCTTCTTTTCAACACTGTAATTTCAAAATGAGATCTAAAATTTTAATTTTGGATGATACTTGGAGAGTAATGTAGGCTCAAGTGATTGTCTGTTACTGCATAGACTTTAAGATTAAATAATTTAATCTTTTGGTAGATATTAATAGATCTGTTACCATGGAACATTTATTCCTTTAATTTCCTGTAAATTTAATTTTTATGATGTTTGCTTCTCCAGGATTATATAATCCTTCTTTGTTATTGAAAAGAATCAAGTTATGCAAATGATTATATCCAAAGAGACAAGTAGCAATTAACTGTGAGAGACAGGATGTTACTGTAAGACTTGTATTCATATGGAATGGAATTTGACTTTTTCTTAAAATAAAATTTAGTAGGAAAATTCAGTTGGTACAGATTTTAAAGGCAAGCGGTTCATAGAGAAAAGTTTGTACTGTTGCCATAATAGTTTTGCATTTTAATATTTATAGTTTTCGTTTAGTATGCTTTTAGCTACTGCCTTATAAAATTTGACTGCTTCAGCAAGTAAGAAATGTGTACAGAAAAAATCTTATTCAGGTTTAAATAACTTTAATCTCACTACTCGGTCTCATTATTAAGAAAACTGGGCAATAATAACCATTTTAAAGATTTTTAAAAACCTCACTGTGGTTCAATTTTATTTATAGATATTCAAAATTAAAACTAGTTTTTATTATGATTTTTCAATGTGTATTAAGTGGGAATTTCCCTTAGGCCTACTTTTTGGTAGTAAATTGGGCATAGAGGAAAGAGCGTTTATGGCTTTAAGTGGTAATTCTCCATTAACTGTATTTCTTTGATCCTGTCGCCGTTCACAAAAGTCCACCAAGACTTTAAAGTGGTGTAGCATACTGCTTAAAAGTACAGATTACTATTTTAGAAGCTGACAAACCTGGGTTCAAATCTTGATACTTCCACTTATTTTGGGGGTCTCAATGTCCCCATTTCCATAGAGGTTTTAATAGTAGAACCTTCTTTATGGAAATTAACTGAGTTAATCCAGGTTTAACACAGTGTCAGGCACATGGTAAGTACTCCTTGTGATAACTGCTATTATTATTATGACCTACCTTACTGAATAGTGTGTATTCTGGAGAACTGATCCTAAAAAGGCACATTCTAGGAGCTTTCCTTGGTGAAAAGAAGAGATTGGATGAAGAGCCAAAGTTTGCATTCAGACTGAATTTCTTAATTGATCTATTTGCTTACAATCAGACAGTTATTTCTCAGATTTGCAATGGAGGGAAAGAGAAAGGAAAAGGCATGATAAATGCATCTGTCATCCCAAGTATCAAGTCACTTGTAGCAAGTCACCCCAAGAAAAGCAAGGTGACTGTGTATGTTTATGTTGATTAGGACAAGCACATCATACAGCATGGATGAGCATACTTGAACTGGCATTTAAGTTCTCATTGGGTCTTGGTAGTTTAACAGAAAGGAATTGCAGAGGTAGACACATATGTTGCTAACTTGTCCTAGAGGCCTTATTTAAAACTGAGAGCTCTCAGATTTTTACGGACACATAGACTGGAAGGAACCAGTTAAGAAAATTCAACCTTGCTTATTAGCCTGGGATCCGTGGGTTTGGATTCTATTTTGAAACATCAGAAAGAAATAGATTTGAGGACCAAGTGATTTAAAAGGCAGCATCAACAATTTCAAACTGCCAGTACCACTGCCACCACCAACACAGTCAATTCCTAGTTATGCATACTGAATTCTAGTAAACACCACAGATCTTGGGGACAGAGCAAATAATGGGGCAGAGGCAGAGGCATGATCACTGTAGGGGCCACAAAAGACTTTTGAATGAAGTACATCAGGAGAAAAGCCACTGTATGTTCTTTTCTTTCTTACTCCTCATATTCATACCTTGCTACCTGGATTCTAGGCCTGGCTCTGCCACTAACTAACTCTGTGCCCATGGGCAAGTCCCTCATGACCCTGCTCTCTTGGTTTCCTCTTCTATAAACTGAGAGAGTCAGATCTCTAAGGTACTTTCTAATCCTGACAGCTTATGATTTCTGGATTAAGAAGCAAAAAAGGAACATGAGTCCAGAAAACAAGAGTGAGTCCAGAAAGCAAGAGTGAGTAGGTGACTATGAGAGCATGAATAGCTCTCTGAGTTAGTTTCCAGAGAACGATGGTGGGCGACTCTTCTTCTCCCAAGAGGGTTATACCCACTTGCCAACTCTGATCAGTAGTGGTAATGGTAGTAGCGGTAGCCATGGTTGTGTGTGTGTGTGTGTGTGTGTGTGTGTGTGTGTGTATGTGTCAAGAGAAAAAGATACAGAGATAGTCAGAGAGACAGAAACAAATGAGTGAACAGAATGAGAATACAAGAGAAGAGAGAGAGAGAGAGCATGTAAGTGCGCATATTAGAGGGAAAGTGGGGCTGGGGAAATTCAGGCTCAGGATCTTTTGAAGTGTTTCCACTTGTACTTATATTCCATCAGGTCCCTGTAGCTGTGCTAACTTTAGAATTATACACAAATTTAATTAGACTTTTCCCAAATTATTAATAAATTATTCAAATCAAACCAGATCGTCAAGCCTAGTGAACTTCCCCAGACAACTGCAACTGCAAAAAGCATCCTCCAGCCTGATCAAAGAGAAATAACAGAAGTACTCCTGACTTCTGACCTTCATCCACAAACAGACCTAGCTATGTGCCTTTTAACAAGACCAACTTATTAATAGAGAAACTGTTAATAACACTGGATCATAGCTGAGAGACCATCTGTACCTCTTATACTGAGGCAACTGAGAATGACTGGATTTGGAGGGCCTGTATCCTTTTTATACAGGTCAGAATGAGGACCTGAGGGAGTTCAATATTTGAGACTGCTCTTCCTCTTAGTATTTACTTAAGATTACCTTTTGTGTCTCTCAAGTCAGCCGTCTTAAAGTCACATGCTCTTTCAGAGTATTTGTTTTCAGAGCTGTGGACTGGACTCTCATAAATTGTGACATGGCTATAAGAGATGGTATGTTTATTTGCAGGAATGTCTTAGAATAGTCATCACAATAGGAGATAATTACTAGAGACATCCCAGTGAATTGCTGCTTACTGTATTAATTTATTCACAAGGGTAATTACAGTAAGATTATATTATGCTTTAGGTGACTCCAACTTTCTTTGCTATCAGGTCTCAGAAGCCTATAATATCAAACTCACCTTCATTCTATGTTGGGAAGTACTTTAGTATACTGGCTATATACAGTACTTGAAGTGTTTAAGCCTTGGAATCATACAGACTTGGGTTCAAATATATCTTAGCCACTAAATCTATAGCCTGTTATCTGTAAAATATGATAGTAATAGTATCAATCTCACTGGCATTAAGATGTAAGAATTCAATTCAATAACATGATAGTCATAAAGTGCTTAACAATGTTTTAGTCATAATAACAATAAATCTTAGTTTTTGTTATTGATGCCTTAAATTACCTGTAGTAAAACTATGATTTCAAAAATATGTTGGAAGGTTTTAAACCAAAAACATAAGGTTGTTGAATATAAAATGGCAGCTCCTTCAAATGAGCTTTTAAAATATTTTATTTTCTAAATGCACAACCTCACTAATGATTAGAGAAATGCAACTCAAAAACACAGTGATGTACCATCTCACACAAGTCAGAAAGACTATTATAAAAAATTCACAAAATAACAGATGCTGGCGAGATTGTGGAGAAAAGGGGATGCTTGTGCGCTGCTTGTGGGAATGTGAATGAGTTAAGCCACTGTGGAAAGCAGTTTGGCGATTTCTCAAAGAACTTAAAAAAGAATTACGATTCGACCCAACAATCCCATTATTGGGTGTATACCCAAAGGAATATAAATCATTCTACCTTAAAGACACATGCATGCAAATGTTCATTACAGCACTATTCATAATAGCAAAGATGTGGAATCAACCTAAATGCCCATCAGTGGTGGACTGAATGAAAAAAAAAAATGTGGTACACATACACCATTGCATACTACATAGCCAGAAAAAAAGAATAAGATCATGTTCTTTGCTGCAACATAGACAGGTCTGGAGGCCATTATCCTAAACAAACTAATGCAGGAATAGAAAAACAAATACCACGTGTTCTCACTTGTAAGTGGAAGCTAATCATTGAGTACATATGGACACAAGGAAGGGAAAAACAGAAACCAAGGCCTACTTGAGGATGGAGGGTGGGAGGAAGGTTAGGATCAAAATACTACCTATTGAGTACTATGCCTATAAGCTAGGTGATAAAATTATCTGTATACCAGGCCCCTGTGACTCACAATTTACCTATATAACAAACTTGCACGTGTACCCCTGACCCTCAAAGTTAAAAAATAAATACTTTACTTTATTGTTTACAAACTTTTGCTTTTTAAATTAAGATTTTAATTTTCAGATAATTGGAGATTTACATCCACTGGTAAAAAACAATCCAGGGAGATCCTGTGTTAGCCTATACCTGGTACCCTTCAGTGGCGAAATCCTATTAAACCATATTACAATATCCTAACCAATATACGGACATGATGCCATTCACAAGATACAATTACTCAGATTTTTCAGTTTTATTTCTACTTATTTGTGTATATATGCATCCTTGATCCAATGCAACTTATCATATCTTTAGGTTTATGCACCTATAACCATAGTCAAGATATGGAACACTTTCATTCCCATAAGGATCCCTCATGTTGGCCTTTTATAGCCTTGCCAATATCCCTATATATTCTATGTCCTTAACCTCTGACAACCAAAAATCTGTTCACCATTTCTATAATTTCGTCAATTTGAAAATTCTATGCAAATTAAATCACACAGTAGGGTAACCTTTCAGCATTGGATTTTACGCTTAGCACAATTCCCTAAAGATCATCCAATTGTTGAATGTATCAAATTTGTTCTTTTGTGTTGCTCAGTGGTATTTCATGATATAGATATACAACAATTGTTTAACCATTCCCCATTTGAAGGACACCTGAGCTGTTCTAGTTTTTGCCTATTATAAATAATTAATTTGCCTATTATTTAATTGATTAAATAAATAATTTGCCCATTATAAATAAGTTGCTTGAACTTTTTTTTTTTTTTTTGAGACAGAGTTTCAGTCTTGTTGCCCAGACTGGAGTGCAATGCCATGATCTCGGCTCACCATAACCTCCACCTCCCGGTTTCAAGCTGTTCTCCTGCCTCAGCCTCCCGAGTAGCTGGCATTACAGGTGAGTGCTACCATGCCCGGCTAATTTTGTATTTTTAGTGGAGATGGGGTTTTGACATGTTGGTCAGGCTGGTCTCGAACTCCAGACCTCAGGTGATCTGCCCACCTTGGCCTCCCAAAGTCCTAGGATTATAGGTGTGAGCCTCCACACCCAGCCACATATGTAGTTTTATAAGAAATTGCCAAATTATTTTCCAGAGTGGCTGTACCATGTTACTTCCCCACCAACAATGTATCACTGAACCAGTATACCTGCATGCTAGTTAGCATTTGTTGTTTTCATTATTTTTAATTTTAGCTATTCTGATAGATGTTTAATGATTTCTCATTGTGGTTTTAATTTGCATTTCCCTAATGGCTATTGATGTTGAACGTCTTGTTCTGTGTTTATTTGCCATCTGTATATCTTCTTTGGTGAACTCTCTATGCATATCTTTAGCCCATTTTCAAATTACATTGCTTTCTTGTTGAATTTTTAAAATTCTTTATATATTCTAGATACAAATCCTGTTGTTGGATATGTAAATGTTTCTCCCACTCTGTACAGTGTCTTTGCATTCTATAAAGAGGATCTTTCACAGAGCGAGAGTTTTAAGTTAAAGTCCAATTTATAATTATTTTATGAATATTGTTTTTGTTTATGGTGTCAACATAAGAACTCTTTGCCTAATTGTAAGTAATGACAGTTTATCTTATTTATTTCCTAAATGTTTTATAGTTTTATGCTTTACATTTAAGCTCGTGATCTATTTTAAGTTAATTTGTTCATTTCTGTATAAGATATGAGGTTTAGGGGAATCTTCTTCTGCTCCTTCTTCTCCCTTCTCCTTCCTCCTCCTTGTTCCTCCTATTACTCCGCAATGATTCTCCTCTCTCCTACTCCATTCACCTTCTCCTCTCTATTTACTCCTTCACCTGCCTCTTCCTTCCTCCTCCTCTTTCTTCTTTCTTCTTTTTCTTGTCCAATTACTCCAGAAACATTTGTTGAAAAGGCTATATCTTTCCTCCATTAAATTTCTTTTGTCTCTTTTTCAAAACTCAGTTCGGCATATTTGTGTGGGTCTATTTCTGGGTCCTCTATTCGATTCAGTCGATCTATGTGTCAATTTCTCTGCCAATATCACACTGCTTTTAATATTACTGATATATAATAGGCCTTAATATCCCACTTGATTCTTCTTTTTTAATACTGTTATAGCTATTCTAGGGCCTGTGAATTTTTATATACATTTAAGAAAAACCTTGTTTATATCTCCAAAATCCTTGCTGGGATTTGGAAAGGGATTACATTAAAATCTTATCGGTCAATTTTGGGGGAATTGACAATGGTGTTGAGCCTTCCAATCGATGAATATAGTAAGCCTCTTTATTTCTTTAGATATTCAAATTATTTCATCAGCATTTTGCAATTTGTAGCATACAGATCATATGCAGTTTCTTAAGTTTATACCTAAGTATGCTATTTTATTTGGATTGATTACAAAGGGTGTTATATTTTAATTTTAGTTTTAATATGTTTATGTTAGTACATAGTTCTTCAAATGAGTTTTTTCGTGCATCAATATTTTATACTGTGATATATAGCTGAACTCACTTTTTGTTTTTCAGAAGGGGTGTATGCGTGTGTGTGCATATGTGTGTGTTTAGATTCATTCCTTAAGATTTTCTTGTCATCGTCAAATAGGGAAAGGTTTATTTAATCCTTTCCAATTTCTATATTTTTTGATGACATAGGGTCTCTCGCTATGTTGCCCAGGCTGGGCATGAGCTCCTGGGCTTAAGGGATCCTCCTGCCCTAGTATCACAAGTAGTTGGGATTACATGCTCATGCCACCATGTTCTGTTCTGATCTGTGTACCTGTTATTTCACTTTCTTACTTTATTTCAAGGACAAAACTTTCAATAGTCTGATGAATAAGAAGGACATCCTTGTCTTGATTCTGATCTCAGAGGAAAAGCAGCCGGTATTTAACTATTAAGTATGATGTTGTTGCCTATAGGGATTTGGTAAATACTCTTTATCAGGTTGAGGAAGTTCCCCTCTATTCCTAGTTTGATGAGGACTTTTTATCATGAAAGGGTAATGGATTTTGATAAAAGTATTTTTTCTGAATCTATTGAAATGATCATGTAGTTTTTGCTTTATATTCTATTGATATGATGCATTACATTAATTGATTTTCTGAAGTTGACCTATCCTTGCAAAACTGGAATAAATGGCACTTGGTTATGGTGCATCATCATTTTTATATGATGCAGCATTCAGTTTGCTAGTATTTTGTTGAAGGAATTTTACATCTAAGTTCATGAGAAATATTGCTCTTTAGTTTTCTTCTCCTGTGCCATCTTTGTGCGGTTTTGGTATCAGGGTAACACTGGTCTTGTAGAAAGAGTTGAGAAGTGTTCCTGTCTCATCTGTTTCCTTGAAGAGACTTTGTACAATTGGTGTCAATGTTTATTTAAATGTTTAGTAGAATTCTTCAGTGAAGCTATCTGGGCCTTGAGATTTCTTTTTGGAGGATCTTCTAATTATGAGTTTAATTTTTTTTAAGGTATAGGACTGTTCAGATTGTCTATTTCATCTTAATCACCTTTGGGTAGTTTGTGGTTTTCAAAGAATTTGTCCTTCCATTTTGTTTATTAATTTTTTAATTTTTTCAATTATAAAACTAATATATATAGCTCATATAATAGTCATAGATTGGATTTGAATGTGTTAAATATCAATGTGACAACCTTTAATAGTATCATGCATCTATTCACTTGCTAGCTCTAGGTTTTCATTTATGGACCTGGTACAAGGAAGAGAAACCATCTGGTGGAATACAGGACTAGGTTAAACCTTTTATTTCTTATTGAATTTTACAGTTGATAACCATACTTCATTGGATATGGGAAGGAGAAAATATCCAACATTTACAAAGGAGCTTTAAAGACAGGTTCACATGAGAAACCCCAAAGAGTCTTTATTATCCCAGTTTAGAATCCCAATTCTATCACTTACTCTGTGTGACTCTGGGTAAATTACTTAACCTCTCTCAGCCTCTTTTTCCTCCTCTGTAAAATAGGAATGATAATAGTGCCTATCTTATAATGTTGTGAGGAGTAAATTAATCAGACATATAGATTCTCTCGATATATAGTGTATACATATGTTAACAGTCACTTTAAGTGAGTATGCCTGAATAATAACACTAAAATGGCTTGCTTTTTTACTTAAAATTCTCCCCTACCACATTATAACAGGAATAACTATGGCGTCTGCCTTACAGTCCCAATGTCTTGTGAGTAAACAAATCAACATAATCTTCAAGGAATGAAGGTATGCTGAAGGCTACCCATATTCTCTTGGCCATAATTTTTTCTTTCTTTAGTAATTCTTATTTCAAAGTCTACCCTTTTCAGGATTTTTTTCTGGAATGAATTCCCATCATTCTCAGGCCATCTGCAGAATCCATAATCCTCTCTCTTTTTATGTATCTGGTAGTCATTTTTTGAGCATGTATTACATATGAGACATGTTTTCCCTCAAAGATTCTTTACCTCCTCAAATTCAGTAACCTTCCCCTCTATTCTACTTTGGCTGATGACTATCTGTAAAGTCTTTACATTTCAATATCTGGTAGGTATCTAGGGACCCAGGCATACCACTGTGACAATGAGCAGAATGGCAGAAGTGCAATGATCCCTCTCTCAGCAGAATGGAGACCAAATTCTCTAAGGTTTCAAGGGTTCCTGCTACTAAGAATAGTTCTTAGATCACAAATGTTTTTCTTTCTCACTCAAATATTGTTAAACCTTTATTGTGAGTCGGGACATATGCTTGGTATTGGGGATACTAAGAGGTAAATGACAATAGTCTTAACCTCAAATCATCTTTCAGTATGGCTTTCCTCAATACCTTGATGCTACCTGTGTTTCTACATTTGTACAGTGATTAAAATGGAAATAAAATATTGACATAATTCTAAATTGATTAATTCTATGAGATGAGAAGAACAGATGTGTTTTAGACAAAAATAGCTGGGTGGTATAATTGATATTCTTTTAATTTTTATAGGTATAATTCTTCATTGTTCATATATCTAAGAAGTAGTGTGGTACAATGAAAAGTCCCTGAGGTTTACAGTTAGATAGACTTGGGTTTGAATGATTCTTTGGTACTTGCTGGATCTGTAATATTGGGTCAGAAACCTCTATGAACTTTATTTTTTAAACTCCAAAATGTGAATGATATCTGTCTCTAGGGCACTTTTGAAGGGTAAATGAGATGATACATATAAAGTGCTTGGGACATAATAAAGACTCAATATTTGTTAGTCCCTAAATCCAAAGTTCACCAAGCTTATTACCACTCTCTCCAAGCAGTTCAGTTCTATAACAAGATTATTTTCTTAAAGCCTAAAATGCTTCAGTAAAATATCACAGGCCTGGGTTGATCTTTGCAGCAAACCACCATGGCAAATGTTTACCTATGTAGCAAACTTGCATATCCTGCACATGTACCCCAGAACTTAAAATAAAAGTTGAAGAAAAAAAAAATAACAGGTCTAGGAAAAAAATAACTTAAAAATAGCAAGCCTTAAAAATGGAAAACATCAACCTTTCTGTGAGAAAGCAAAACCTTTTTGCAAGCACAAATCCGGGCAGGGGTGGTACATGCCCCACCCTCACATGTCATCGTTAAGTGACTGAATGTGCGATAACTGTACCAGGAAGTTCCACTGTGTGCTTGCGGCTCAGGGAGAGAAGGCTGTCAATAAGAACTCATTGATGGCTATTTACTTTGGCTTAAGAAAAGATGTCACCTGTGTAAACATATTCAGTATACTTTCCCCCAACTATATATGTCCATTTCAAAGATGGAAGGCAGCACGCTTGTCAGTCTTGACAGTTTATAAGCCTCAGAAGAGAAAAGTGAAGCTATTTAGCTGACAGTTTTATGAAAACACATTTTGAAACCTTCAACTCTCAGGCTTTAACATCTGTATTGTCTGCTCAGTTGAAATAGATTCACAAATGAAAAGATGACACCTTGTGAGATGGTAGCCCATCTAGAGGCTCAGTCAATCAGGGCAGGCTGGTGGCCATGGCCTGGTGGGACAGAGGCCTAGCTTGTATTGTATCTGGCTTCTACTGCCCCATTTGTCACCTTTTCCTCCTCCTCTCAGTCACCTATGTTTCTGGTGCACTCTCCTCACCCATTCAAATGTATTTTCAGGAGAGAATAAATGCCAGTTATTTAGATCTTTGTGTCAACTTAAATGAAGTTGTTTATGCCTTCTAGGAGTATTTTTAAATTAAGTCTTACATCTACATTCATATATTTATTCAATATTGAATAACAGAATTGCATCAGGCACTCTGCTAGGAGTTAGGAATATGGAAACAGTTTCTGCCATTATGGAGTTCATCGTTCAAAGGGGAAAACAGACAGACAGACATGAACCTTACAAAATATACATCCTGTGGTTTCAATGTATCTCCCAAAGTTCATGTGTTGGAAATTTAATCCCCAATGTAATGACATTGAGCAGTGGGACATTTAACAGATGATTAGGTAATGAGGACTTTGCCCTCATAAATGGATTGATTGTCCTATTGCGAAAGGGGGTTGGTTATCATTGAAGTAGGTTTCTAATAAAGGATGAGACTGTCCTCCCCAACCCTATTCTCATACGTGCACCTTTAACTTTGTGGCTTCCAACAAGGGATGATGGATCAAGAAGGCCCTTGCTAGATTCAGGTCCCTCAACCTTAAACTTCCCAGCATCCAAGACTGTATGAAATAAATTTCTGTTCTTTATGATTACTCAATTTCAGGTTTTCTGATATAGAGGCACAAAATGAAATAAAACAATACATAATAATATACTTTGATAAATTCAATGAAGAAAAACACACAAACTACTATGAGAGAATTCAATAGAACGAACATTATGTTATGTGAAAGAAGCAAGATGGAGAAAGACCATCTCGCTTATATGTGGAATCTAAACAAGTCAAACTCATAGCAGCAGAGAATAGAATGATGTTCACCAGGGGATGAGGAGAGGAGGAAATGAGATGTTGGCCAAAGGGGTAGAAGCTTGAAAAAAAAAAAAACCCAAAAAACGATTATTTTAGGTTCCGGGGTACATGTGGAGGTTTGCTATATAGATAAACTCATGTCATTGGGCTGTGTTGCACAGATTAAGTTATCACCCAGGTGCTAAGCCAAATATAAGTAGTTATTTCTTATGATCCTCTTCCTCTTCCCACCCTCCACTCTCAAGTAGTCCCCAATGTCTGTTTTCCCCTTCTTTGTGTCCTTGAGTTCTCATCATTTCACTTATAAGTTTCCACTTATAAGTGAGAACATGTGGTATTTGGTTTTCTGTTCCTGTGTTAGTTTGCTAAGGATAATGGCCTCCAGCTCCA
Organism: Macaca nemestrina; assembly: GCF_043159975.1. Classification (NCBI taxonomy): domain Eukaryota; kingdom Metazoa; phylum Chordata; class Mammalia; order Primates; family Cercopithecidae; genus Macaca; species Macaca nemestrina. The sequence continues at coordinate 61,385,668 of NC_092145.1, forward strand.
TCCATGTTCCCACACAATTCATGTTCTTGTTCTTTTTGCATGCCTGCACAGTATTCCAATCTGTCATTAATGGGCATTTAGGTGGATTTCACATCTTTGCTACTGTGAAGAGTGCTGCAATGAACATTTGTGTGCATGGGGTTTTATGGTAGAATGGTTTCTATTCCTATTCTTGATCTATATTAATATGCTTCTTGGCTATGTGTATGATTTATTTTGAGACGTGACTGTTTATGCCCTTTTCTTTTTTAAATAAATTTGTTTAAGTTCATTATACATGCTAGATCTTAGACCTTTGTCGGACATATTGTTTGCAAATATTTTCTCCCATTCCAAAGGTTGTCTGTTTACTCTGTTGATACTTTCTTTTGTTGTGCAGAAGTTCTTTAGTATAATTAGATGCCATTTGTCATTTTTGCTTTCGTTGCAATTGTTTTTGACATTTTTGTCATGAAATCTTTGCCCATTCCTATGTCCAGAATGGTATTGCCTATATTGTCTTCCAGGATTTTTATAGTTTGGGGATTTACATTTCAGTCTTTAATCTATCTTTAGTTGATTTTCATATATGATGTAAGAAAGGGGTCCAGTTTCAATATTCTGCATTTGGCTAACCAGTTATCTGAGCCCCATTTATTGAATAGGGAGTCCTTCCCCGTTGTTCATTTTTGTCAGCTTTGTTGATTATCAGATGACTGTAGGTGTGCAGGCTTATTTCTGGGCTGTTTTGTTTCACTCGTCTATGTGTCTGTTTTTGTACAAGTACCATGCTGTTTGGGTTACGGAAGCTGTGTAATATAGTTTGAAATTGGGTAACGTGAAGTCTTGAGCTTTGTTCTTTTTGCTTAAGATTGTCTTAGCTATTCAGGCTCTTTTTTGGTTCCATATGAATTTTAAAATATTTTTTCTAGTTCTGTGAAGAATGCCATTTGTAGTTTGATAGAAATAACATTGAATCTGTAAATTGTTTGGGACAGTATGGCCATTTGAATAATATTGATTCTTCTTATCCATGAGCGTGGAATTTCTTTTTCATTTATTTGCATCATGTCTAATTTATTTGAGCAGTGTTTTGTAATTCTCATTTTAGAGCTCTTTTACCTCCCTGGATAGCTGTATTTCTAAGTATTTTATTCATTTTGTGGCAATTGTGAGTGGGACTGCATTCCTGATTTTGCTTTCAGCTTGGTTGTTGTTATTGTATAGAAATGTTAGTGATTTCTGTATGTTGACTTTGTATCCTAACATTTTGCTGAAGTTTATCAGCTGAAGGAGCATTTTTACTAAGACTATGGGGTTTTCTAGATATAGAATTAAGTTATCTGCAAACAGGGATAGTCTGACCTCCTCTCTTCACATTCGGATGCATTTTATTTCTTTCTCTTGCCTGATTCCTCTCGCTAAGACTTCCAATGCTATGTCAAATAGAAGTGTTAAGAGAGGGCATCCTTTTCTTGTGATTCTTTTCAAGGGTAATAATTCCAGCTTTTGTCCATTCAGTATGATGTTGGCTATGGGTTTGTGATAGATGGCTCTTATGGTTTTGAGGAATGTTCCTTCAGCACCTAGTTTTTTGAGAGTTTTTAACATGAAAGGATGTTGAATTGTGTTGAAATCATGATGTTCTGCATCTATTGAGATAATCATGTGGTTTCTGTCTTTAGTTTTGTTTATGTGATGAATCACATTCATTGATTTGTGCATGATGAACCAATCTTGCATCCTAGGAATGAAGCCTATTTGATTTTGGTGGATTAGCTTTTTGATGTGCTGCTGGGTTCAGTTTACAATAATTTTGTTGAGGATTTTTGCACCAATGTTCATCAAGCATGTAGGCCTGGAGGTTTTCATTGTTATTGTTGTATCTTGGCTAAGTTTTGGTATCAGGATGATGCTGGCCTCATAGAATGAGTTGGGGAGAAGTCCCTACTCCTAATTTTTTTGTGAATAGTTTTAGTAAGAATGGTATCAGCTCTTCTTTGTACATCTGGTTGAATTCTGCTGTGAATCCATTTGGTCCTGGGCTTTATTTATTTATTTATTTAGGTTGGTAGGTTATTTATTACTGATTCAATTTTGGAGCTCATTTTGGTCTGTTCAAGGATTCAATTTCTTCCTGCTTCAGTCTTTGAGGATATACATGTCCAGGAATTTGTCTATCCTAAGTTTTCTAGTTTGCTTGTATAGAGGTGTTCATGGTAGTTTCTGATGTTTGCTTTTATTTTTTAATTAATTTTTATTTTTATTTTAAGTTCTGAGGTACATGTGCAGGATGTACATGTTATATAGGTAAATATGTGTCATTGTGGTTTGTTGCACCTATCAATCTGCCACCTAGCTAGTAAGCCCAGCATGCATTAGCTATTTTTCCTAATGCTCTCCCTCCTCCCACCCCACCCCCAAGAGGCCCCAGTGTGAGTTGTTTCCCTTCCTGTGTCCATGTGACCTCATTGTTCAGCTCCCACTTATAAGCAAGAATATGTGGTGTTTGGTTTTCTGTTTCTGTGTTAGTTTACTAAGGATAATGTTTTCCAGCTCCATCCATGTCCCTGCAAAGGACATGATCTCGTTCCTTTTTATGGCTGCATAGTATTCCATGGTGTATATGTACCATGTTTTCTTTACCCAGTCTATCATTGATGGGCATTTGGGTTGATTCCAAGTCTTTGCTATTGTAAATAGTGCTATAATGAATGTATGTGTGCATGTATCTTTATAATAGAATGATTTATATTTCTTTGGGTATATACCCAGTAATAGGATTGTTGGGTCAAGTGGTATTTCTGACTCTAGATCTTTGAGAAATCACTGCACTGTCTTCTACAATGGTTGAACTAATTATATTTCTGCCAACAGTGTAAAGTGTTCATATTTATCTGCAACCTCACAAGCATCTGTTGTTTCTTGACTTTTTAATAATCACCATTCTGACTGGCATGCAATGGTATCTTATTGTGGTTTTGATTTGCATTTATCTAATGATCAGTGATGTTGAGCTTTTTTTTTCATACATTTGTTGGCTGTGTGAATGTCTTCTTTTGAAAATTGTCGTGTCGTTGTCTTTTTTCTTATAAATTTGTTTAAGTTCCTTGTAGATTCTGGATATTAGACATTTATCAGATGGGTAGATTGCAAACATTTTCTCCCATTCTGTAGGTTGCCTGTTCACTCTGATGATAGTTTATTTTGCTGTGCAGAAGCTCTTTAGTTTAACTAGATCCCATTTGTCAATTTTTACTTTTGTTGCAATTGCTTTTGACAATTTCATTATGAAATCTTTGCTCATGCCTATGTCCTGAACGGTATTACTTAGATTTTCTTCTAGGGTTTTTATAGTTTGGAATTTTATATTTGGGTTTTTAATCCATCTTGAGTTTATTTTTGTATAAGGTGTAAGGAAGGGGTCCAGTTTCAATTTTCTGCCTATTTCTAGCCAGTTCTCCCAGCACCAGATTTTTAAAATAGAGAATGCTTTCCCCATTGCTTGTTTTTGTCAGGTTTGTTGAAGATTGGATGGTTGTAGATGTGCAGTCTTATTTCTGAGGTCTCTATTCTGTTCCATTGGTTTATGTATCAGTATTTATACCAGTACCATGCTGTTTTGGTTACCGTAGCCTTGTAGTATAGTTCGAAATTGGATAGCATGATGCCACCAGCTTTTCTCTTTTTGCTTAGAATTGTGTTGGGTATACAAGCTTTTATTTTATTTTTTATTTATTTATTTATTTATTTTTTGATCCATATGAGATTTAAAGTAGTTTTTTTTTTTTTTTTTTTTTTTTAAATTCTGCAAAGAATGGCAATGGTAATTTGATGAGAATAGTATTGAATCTATAAATTATTTTGGGCAGTGTGGCCATTTTCATAATATTGATTCTTCCTATCAATGAGCATGGAATATTTTTCAATTTGTTTGTATCTTCTCTGATTTCTTTGAGCAGTGGTTTGTAGTCCTTCTTGAAGAGGTCCTTCATATCCCTTGTTAGCTGTATTCCTAGGTATTTGATTCTCTTTGTAACAGTTTTGAATGGAAGTTTATTTATGATTTGGCTCTCTCCTTGTCTGTTTTTGGTGTATAGGAATGCTTGTGACTGTTGCACATTGATTTTTTATCCTGATACATTGTCAAAGTTGCTTATCAACTTAAGAAGCTTTTGGGCTGAGGTGATGGGGTTTTCTAGATATAGGATCATATTATCTGCAAAGAAAGACAATTTGACTTCCTCTCTTCCTATTTGAATACCTTTATTTATTTCTTTTGCTTGATTGCCCTGGCCAGAACTTCCAATATTATGCTGAATAGGAGCCCTTGTCTTCTGCCAGTTTTCTAGGGGAATGCTTACAGCTTTTGCCCATTCAGCATGATACTGTCTGTGGGTTTGCCATAAATGGCTCTTATTATTTTGAGGTATGTTCCTTTAATACCTAGTTTATTGAGAGTTTTTAAGATGAAGGGGTGTTGAATTTTATTGAAGGTCTTTTCTGCATCTGTTGATATAATCATGTGTTTTTTGTCTTTACTTCTGTTTTTGTGATGAATTACGTTTATTGATTTGTGTATGTTGAACCAGCATTGCATCCTGGAGATAAAGCCAACATGATCATGGTGGATAAACTTTTTCATGTGTTGCTGGATTCAGTTTGACAGTATTTTATTGAGATGTTTTGCATTGATATTCATTGGGGATATTGGCCTGCAGTTATTTGTTTGTTTGTTTGTTTTTTGTTTTTCACTTCATTGCATCTCTGCCAGGTTTTCATATCAGGATAATACTGGCCTCATAAAATGAGTTAGGGAGGAGTCCTTCCTTTTCAATTGCTTGAAGTAGTTTCAGAAGAAAGGGTATCACCTCATTTTTGTACCACTGGTATAATTCAGCTGTGAATCCATCTGAACCTGGACTTTTTTGGGCTGGTAGGCTATTCATTGCTACCTCAATTTCAGAACTTGTTATTGGTATACTCAGAGATTCAACTTTTTCCTGGTTCAGTCTTGAGAAGGTGTATGGGTCCAGGAATATGTCATTTTCTTGTGGATTTTCTAGCTTACTTGCATAGAGGTGTTTATAGTATTCTCTGGTGGTTATTTGTATTTCTGTGGGGTCAGTGGTGATATCCCCTTTATCACTTTTTATTTTGCCTATTTGATTCTTCTCTTTTTTTCTTCTTTATTAGTCTAGCTAGTGGTCTATTTATTTCATTAATTTTTTAAAAACCAGTTTCTGGATTCATTGATTTATTTTATTTTATTTTATTTTATTTTATTTTATTTATTTTATTTATTTATTTTTTTTTTTTGAGGAAATTTTCTTGTGTCTAACTCCTTCAGTTCCACCCTGAGCTTGGTTATTTCTTGTCTTCTGCTGCTTTGGGTTTTTTACTTTTTTTCTCTTGGTTCTCTTGCTCCTTTAATTGTGATGTTATGATGTTGATTTGAGATGTTTCTAGGTTTTTGATATGGGTATTTAGTGCTATAAATTTCCCTCTTAACACTGTTTTAGCTGTGTCCAAGAGATTCTGGTTGGTCATTTCTTTGTTCTCACTAGTTTAAAAGAACTTATTGATTTCTGCCTTAATGTCATTATTTACCCAGAAGTCATTCAAGAGCAGTTTGTTCAATTTTCATGTAGCTGTGTCATTTTGAGCTGGGTGCAGTGGCTCACACCTGCAATCCCAACACTTTGGGAGGCTGAAGGGGATGGATCACCTGAGTTCAAGAGTTTGAGACCACCCTGGTCAATATGGTGAAACTCCAGTCTCTACTAAAAATACAAAGCATTAGCTTGGTGTGGTGGCGGGCACCTGTTGTCCCAGCTACTCGGGAGTCTGATGCAGGAGAATTGCCTGAACCCAGGAGGTAGAGGTTGCAATGAGTCGAGATTGCACCATTGCACTCCAGCCTGGGTGACAAGAGCGAAACTCGGTCTCAACAATAATAATAATAATAATCATCATCATCATCATCATCATCATCTTGAGTTCTAATTTGGTTGTGCTGTGGTCTGAGAGACTGTTATGATTTCAGTTATTTTGCATTTTCTGAGGAGTGATTTAATTCCAAATATGTGATCAATTTTAGAGTTAGTTTCATGTGACACCAAGAAGAATGTATATTCTGTTGCTTGGGGGTAGAGAGTTCTGTAGATTTCTATCAGGCCCACTTGATCCAGAGCTGAATTCAAGTCCTGAACGTCTTTGTTAATTTTCTGTCTCAGTGATCTGTCTAATATTGACAGTGTGGTGTTAAATTCTCCCACTTTTATTGTGTTGGAGTCTAAGTCTCTTTGTAGGTCTGTAAGAACTTGTTTTATGAATCTGGGTGCTCCTGCATTGGGTGCATATATGTTTAGGACAATTAGTTCTTCTTGTTAAATTGACCCCATTACCGTTATGTAATGCCCTTCTTTTTTTTTTTTTTTTTTTTTTTTTTTTTTTTTTTTTTTTTTTTTTTACTTTGTTGTTTTAAAGTCTGTTTTGTCAGAAACTATGATTGCAACCCCTGCTTTTTGTATTTTCCATTTGCTTGGTAAATTATTTTCCATCACTTTATTTTGAGTCTATGAGTGTCTTTGTATGTGAGATGGGCCTCTTGCATACAGCACACCAACAGACTTTTACTCTTTATCCAGACTGCCATTCTGTGTCTTTTAATTGGGGCATTTAGCTCATTTACATTTAAGGTTAATGTTGTTATGTGTGAATTTGATCCTGTCATCATGATGCCAGCTGGTTATTTTGCAGACTTGTTTATGTGGTTGCTTCATAGTGTCACTGGTCTGTGTAGTTTAGTGTGTTTTTGTAGTGGCTGGTAACCATTTTTACTTCCCATATTCAGTGCTTCCTTCAGGAGTTCTTGCAAGGCAGGCCTGGTGGCAACAAATTCTCTCAGCATTTGCTGGTCTTAAAAATATTTTATTTCTCCTTCACTTACGAAACTTAGTTTGGCCAGAAATAAAATTCTAGGTTGGAAACTTCTTTCTTTATGAATGTTAATATTGGCCCCAAATCTCTTCTAGATTGTAGAGTTTCCACTGACATGTCTGCTGTAATTCTGATAGGCTTCCTTTTATAGGTGACCTCGTCTTTCTCTCTGACTGCTCTTAATTTTTTTTTTACTTCATTTCTACCTTGGAGAGTTTGATAATTATGTGACTTGGGGTTGATCTTCTCATGGAGTATCTTACTGGAGTTCTCTGGATTTCCTGAATTTGAATGTTGGCTTGTCTTGCTAGGTTGGGGAACTTCTCCTGGATGATATCCTAAAATGTGTTTTCCAACTTGGTTCTGTTCTCCACATTTCTTTCAGGTACCCCTATCAGTCATAGGTTCAGTCTTTTTACATAACCCCATAGTTCTTTTAGATTTTGTTTGTTCATTTTCATTCCTTTTTCTCTAATCTTGTCTGCCTGCCTTATTTCAGCAAGATTGTCTTCAAGCTCTGACATCCTTTCTTCTGCTTAGTGTATTTGGCTATTGATACTTGTGTTTGCATTGTGAAGTTCTCATGTTGCATTTTTGAGCTCCATAAGGTCATTTATGTTCCTCTCCAAGCTGGTTATTCTGGTTAACAAATCCTGCAATGTTTTATCATGGTTCTTAGCTACTTAGCAATGCATTAGAACATTGTGAACTCCTTTAGCTCAGTGAAGCTTGTTATTACCCATCTTCTGAAGCCTAATTCTGTCAATTCATCCATCTCAGCCTCAGCCCAGTTTTGTGCCCTTGCTGGAGACATGTTGCGATAATTTGGAGTAGAAGAGGCACTCTGGCTTTTTGAGTTTTTGGTGTTTTTGCATTGATTCATTCTCATCTTTATGGGTTTGTCTACCTTTGATCTTTGAGGCTGCTGACCTTGGGATGGGGTTTTTGTTGGGTCTTTTTCATCGATGATGTTGTTGTTACTTTCTGTTTATTTTTCTTTTAGCCGTCAGGCCTCTCTTCCATAGGGCTGATGCGGTTTGCTTGGGGTCCACTCCAGATCCTATTCATCTGGGTTCCTCACACACCTGGAGGTATCATCAGTGGAGGCTGCAGAACAGCAAATATGGCAGCCTGTTCCCTTCTCTGGGAGCTCTGTCCCAGAGGGATACCAACCTGATGCTGGCTGAAACGCTCCTCCACAAGGTGTCTGGAGACCCCTGTTGGGAGGTCTCACCCAGTTAGGAGGAAAGGGATCAGGGACCTGCTTAAATAAGCAGTCTGGATGCCCCTTGGTAGAGTGGATTTGCTGTGCTGGGGTGAATCCCCCTCATCTGGGCTGCCCTGACTCTCCAGAGCCAGCAGGCAGAAATGACTAAGATCGTTTATTCATGATATCATGGCTGCCCCTCCTCATAGGGGCTCCTTTCTGAGAGATCAGAGTTCTATCCATAAACCCCTGGTTGGGGATGCTGAAAATCCCACAGGGAGGCCCCATCCAGTGAGGAGGAATTGGTTGGGGTACCGATTAAAGAAGCAGTCTGACCTCGGACTGTTCCAGCCGCTGTGCTGCACTGTGGGGGAATTGCTCCAAGGCTCTTTTCCTTGCTTCAGACAGGTGATCAGGTCTGGCTTAGAGATAGCAATACCATTTCCTGGCTTCCAGGAGGTCCTTGCATCCTTGCTGTGGATCTCCCAATACCTGCAGGTCACAAGGTCACAAAAGCTCTGCCTCTAGAAGCAGAGGATGAACAGCAATGAAGACAAGACCTGGAGATCTTGCGGTGGGGAGACACCAGTTTAAGCATTCGTGTATGCCACCTAGATGCTACTGAAGTTTCTTTGCCTATGGGTGGCCATTAACTGTGCTGTCATGTGGGGAACTCCCATCTGAACTGGGGCTTTACGTGTCCCTGCCTGGCATCTGGTTTTGCATTGGCTGGGCCTGCCCTGAAGGATGCTTATTTAGCACCCCTCTGAGCTGCTGGGATCTCACAACTCTGCAGACAGACAGCTTTTTTTATTTTTGTGGGCTCAGTAATAACATTCTTTTTGTCATTTTTTATTGTGTTTATTTGGATCTTATCTCTTTCTTCTTTATTAGTCTAAATAGCAGCCTATCTCTCTCACTAATTTTTCAAGAAACCAACTCTTGAATTTGTTGATGTTTTGAATTTTTTTGTGTGTCTTGATTTCTTTCAGTTCAGCTCTAATTTTGGTTATTTCTTGGTTTTTGCTAACTTTGGAGTTGGTTTGCTCTTGCTTCTTTAGTTCTTTTGATGTTGATATTAGGTTGTTAATTTGAAATCTGTGTAATTTTTTTAGGTGGAAACTTCATGCTATAAATTTTGCTCTTAACACGGACTTACTTTTGTCCCAGAGATTCTAGTATGTTGTATCTTTGTTCTCATTAGTTTCAATTTTTTTTTTTTTAATTTCTGGCTTAATTTCATTATTTACTCAAAAGTCATTCAGGAGTAGATTTTATAATTTGTGTGTAATTGAATGGATTTGAGTGATTAAAAGGATACAAACTTTAAGTTGTAAGATAAACAATTTCTAGGTATCAAAGGTATAGCATCGGTGGTGATATGATTTGAATGTGTCCTCCAGATTTTATTTATTGGAAACATAATCCTCATTGTGTCAGTTTTAAAAAGTAGGGTGTTGAAGACATGATTGGATCCTAAGGGCTCTGCTCTCATTAATTGGTTAGCCCATTAATTCATTAATGGATTAATGAGTTAATGGATTAATGGGTTATCATGGGAGAGGGACCTGTGGCTTTATAAAAAGAGGAATAGAGACCTGAACAAGCATGTTAATATGCTTGGCCCTCTCATTATGTGATACAGTGTATCAACTTGAGATTCTGTACAAAGTCCTCAACAGCAAGAAATTTCTCACCAGATGCAGCCCCTCAACCTTGGACTTCTCAGCCTCCATAACGGTAACAAATAAATTCTTTTTTTAAAAAAAATAAACTGCCTGGTTTCAAGTATTCTATTAAAAGGCAACAATAAACTGACTCAGGCAGGTGGTGATGGATGTGTTCATTTGATTTTGGTAATTATTACACAGTGTTTCTGTACATCAATTTGTTGTGCTCTGTACTTTGAATATATAAAATCTTCATCAATTTAATATTTAAAAATTTTATAATGTTAATTACCTCCCAATAATTATGCTTTACTTTTATGCAGATTCTTTATAAATGACCTTCAGGCCCAGATTTAGTTTGTTTGCTTACCCATTCATTCACAGATTATATATTACATTGTCTTGAAGAATCAGAAAGTTTGGCAGAATGGGACCTATATTCTCAAAAAGCATTGATTGTTGGAGCTCAGTAGTGGCTGCCATCATTAAATCCAGCTGGGGCTCTTCAGTTTACCTCAATTCCTACCACTCCCTACTGTTTCCCTGATTCTAATGCAGAAAGTCAACTGCCATAACCTCCTGCTTGGACAATTGCTTTTCTCTCAATTGACACATTTAAATAATCTGATTTACATAGCCTGCCTGGATTTTTCATACATCTGAGTTTGTGACCACATGGTTTAGGCCAAAGCCTCTATTTTAGAGATACTTAAGTCCAGGGAGGTCAAGCAATTTGTTCATGGTCTTACCGCTTATAAACATTAAAATTTAGACTAAAATCTGAATCCTAGCTCATTGTACTTGTTTGTACTTTATTCCATTGTGCAGTTAGGCATATGCAGCACATTGTGATTTTTTGACTAGAAGATATTACATCCTCCCTTGTCAGTGATTTCTCTTTTTTTCCTCTTCCTCCTCTAGACAGAGAATAAAACCTCTTCTCAGTTGTTGATTATTATAGTCTGGAAGAATCTTATTTCCTTATGCATGTTCTATTATCCATGAATATACCATAGATTCTGTCAAAAAAAATGCTGGTTCTTTATGACAAAATGAGCTATATAACAAGCCTTTTGGGAGAGATTGAGTCGTTGGAGTCTCTATTATCTTCTATATTGGATTTGTGCTTCTGAGCCCTTCCATAATCTGAGACCCAGATCCCACCAGCTATGATTATGACTGGCATCTTCATCTTTGCTCCTCATGAAAACACAAGGCAAATATCCCTGCCCATTTGTTCTAATAATACTTCTAAATATAAAGGTTCCCAATTTAAAATTTTTTAAGGTCTATTATCATGCACTAAGATTGGTCCTGCGTATCTTTTCAATATAAATAGAAATAACTTATACAATTTACATTTCATATGGATTTTGCTTGTTTACCCATTAGTTGTTAATATTTTCTAATTTCACAAGTTGGTTCAATGAAGCAGAGTTGAAGAGACATTTTTATTTGTTCCAAATTATCATATTCAGATGTCTACTCAGAATACGTTTACCAGTAAGGGTCAATATTTCAATTTAAATAGATTTGGATTTTGCGGTCCAATTAAGTGTCCATTAGTTTTGGATCAATAATGAAACAAATGTATAACTTAAATTGTCAGAATTCCTTCGCAGCTTGGGAATCTATAACGGCTTGGGATCTGTACCTTCATTTCCAAGTGTTGTAGTGTTATTCTGAGAAATTTGGTTACTAGAAGCAGAGATTGAGTAAAATATCCTTAGTAGGCACTGGGGTAACAAGAATCTGCTAACATTTAGTCTACATAATTATCTTGTTTCATTTCTGTAAATACCAAGGATTGTACTGCCAAAAGTGTGTATGTATTTTAGATAGCTGTTAACCACAGAAAGAGACTATCAAATTGTCATATGTCTGGAATGCTACAGGTTCTTCTTCCAGAAATTTTCTAAATGGGAAACAGAAACTCTCATCTTATTTGACTTAAATACAATAACCTACATAAACATAACAGTGCCTGGGCTTACAAAGTAGATGCTAATCAATGAGCCAGTCAATTCAAAATGTATTAGTCAATTCATATAGGATTCAATATACTGAATATTGACATTAAATGTTGCTATTTTAAATTGTTCACTACTAAGCCAAATTATAAATTAGCCATAGACTCAGAATCGTAGGATTTGTGCTGCTAGAAATATAATTTCTTAACTCCCGAGGGAAGAGTTTATATTGTCAGAAAGAGAGTTTGAAATATAACAAAAGGGTAAGGAAAATAACAAATACCATTTTTCCAACAGAGAGCTGATTAAGGTTGAACCCTGTATACCTGAAATACAGGGATTAAGAAAATTGGGCTTAAAAATGGTTACGACAATTTTCTTCATTGTTTTTCTTCAAAGGATTAATGTATAGTTTTTATTGCTAAAATTATTCAAGAAGAGAAGTATCAGTGTCTACAACTACGTTTAATCACTTACCTGAGGGCGAGACACAAGATCAGATGACTTGAAAAACTGAGGCAAAATAATTGTCCCGTCATGGTCCTCACACATCTTCTTTCTTTGGAAAAGAAAATTATTTGTTAAATTGGAAGACCATGATGAGGTATGATATCCTGACATCACAAATACTAAAAGCAACAACTTTCAAGTAATAATTTCTTCTACATTTCAATTGTTAATCTGTGACAACATACCCACAAATCATGATTTTCCATGTATGTTTTTATGAGTTGCTAACTGCAAGTTGATACATTCTAAAAATAATTTTTAAAATTGTAAGCAGGAATATTTTAAAAACATAAAGAATGAGTTCATGTCCTTTGTAGGGACATGGATGAAGCTGGAAACCATCATCCTCAGCAAACTAACACAGGGACAGAAAACCAAACACTGCATGTTCTCACTCATAAGTGGGAGTTGAACAATGAGAACACATGGACACAGGGAGGGGGACATCACACACTGGGCCTGTTGGGGGTTGGGGGAAAGGCGAGGGAGAGCACTAGGAAAAATACCTAATGCCTGTGGGGCTTAAAACCTAGCTGATGGGTTGATAGGTGCAGCAAACCACCATGGCACATGTAAACCTATGTAGCAAACCTGCACGTTCAGCACCTGTATCCCAGAACTTAAGATACAAATAAATAAAATTAAAATTAAAATTAAAATATATATATAAAGATCATCTCACTATTCATTATGTGATAACTGTAAAAGCCTTGGTTTACTTCTTTCCATATTTTTTTCTATGCATATGTTGTATGTGCACATGAACATATATTACAGTTTAACAAAAAATGGAATCATAGTCTAGGTAGGTTTCTATCCTAGTATTTTCATTTAAGAATATATCATAAAGATTTTTCCATGGCACAGGCAAACATATTTTTCACAGCTGCATAATATTTCTTCACCATACTTTATGCACTCTTTTATTGTTGGAGATTTAGGCATTTATTTTTATTTTTTTTATTTTTTATGTTTTTAGATGGAGTCTCACTCTCTCGCCAGGCTGGAGTGCAGTGGTGTGATCTCGGCTCACTGCAACTTCCACTTCCGGGGTTCAAGTGATTCTCCTCCTTCAGCCTCTGGAGTAGCTGGAACTACAGGCGCGCACCACCATGTCCAGCTAATTTTTGTATTTTTAGTAGCGATGGGGTTTCACCATGTTGGCCGGGATGATCTTTATCTCCTGACCTGGTGATCTGCCTGCCTCCGCGTGCCAAAGTGCTGAGATTACAGGCGTGAGCCACTGCGCCGGGCCGATTTAGGTTGTTTTTAATTTATCAGCATTATAAATAGTACTACAGTGAAGTTCCATGTTATACACATTTTTATCCACAAATGCTTAGTTCCTGAGGATACATTTTTAGAAGAAAAATTACTAGGTTACAGATATAGGCAATTTTAAGGTTTTGATATATAAAACCACATTGCCCTTCAGTAACATTTTGATTTAAGTCTAGTACCAGCAATGTATTTTCTCTGCACCTTATTCAGAGCTAGAATATGTGCGTGTGTATATATATATGTGTGTGTGTGTGTGTGTATATATATATGTGTGTATATATATATGCACAGATATATATACTTTTCGCTGTTGGAATGTGTGATAGACAAAAGTAAAGTTTTATTTTGTTTAGTGCCTTGTTAATCATTGTTATAACCCACTAGGACTTTGAACTTTGGGTAAATTCTCCAACCTAGTTGTACTGCACAGATCCTGAAACAAAATGCTAGAAATGTCAGGGTGATGTTCTTAGATGGTGGTCTTAGGCTCTGGATTCAAAAATTATAGATTCTTAGAATGAGAAGAGACTTTAGAGGTTACATAGTCCAATTCATAACCCACTGTGGGGAAGTTCTCCACAATATTCCTGACAGGTAGTTAATCCAGCTTGAATTCAGAATCTCACTACTTCATGTAGCAGCACATTTATCGAAATGTAGTATGTAGACTAGAAAGGACCTTGGAGATTGTATAGTCTCCCACCTTCTGTTGCCTAAAGCTACACAATTATTATATTTAGGGGAAAAATCAGAACTAGAAGTCACCTCTCTGGATTTCTAGCAGGGCTGCCGTGTAAAGTTGCTCAGGCTACAATGTAAATGGTGCCACCCTGGCATTATGCAACATAGTATACCCGATTCCCAGTCTCCACTGCATTATGCTTTAGTTTAAGCCCCTCTTATAACATTGGCTGTCCTTTTTCGGGTATTGCTTTCTCACACATTTCCCCTTAAAATGCGTGAGACTGAATTTAGTATAACATTCAAGAAGTGGCTCACCAGAGTAAAGGGACATTATCACGTTGTTGTTGTGATTGTACTGGTAGTGGAATCTACACTGTTGTTACTGCAGCCTAACTCAACATTTCACTTCTTGACAGCAGCTTTACACTATAATACAAGTCACTCAGTCTTTTAGTAAACTAAAACACCTAGATCATTTTGGTTTCGACAACAGAAATTTATTTTCTCACAGTTTTGAAGGATAGAAGTCCAAGGTCAAGGTACCAGCACAGTTGGTTTCTGGTAAGGTCTCTCTTTCTGATATATAAATGGCTGCCTTCTCACTGTGCTCTCACGTGGCAGAGAGAGAGAGACCTCAAGCTTTCTGGCATCTCTTCATACAAGAGGAAGACACCATAATCCCATAATGAGGGCTCCATGCTCATGACCTCATCAAAACCTAATTACCTCCCAAAGGCCATCACAATGAGGGTTAGGGTTTCAACATATGAATTATTTTGGGGGAGACACAATTCAGTCCATAGCAATATCCTATACTATTAAGTAGTTCTGTTTGCCTAGGTACTGATTTTATATATATTTCTGTTAGTTAAACCTTGGTAATTTCATCTCCTACTTTCTTGAACAGAACACAAATTACTTCAGCTTAGGGAGTTAAACTTAGGGAGGATGAACTCAGCGCTCTATTACAATAACCTCCTTGATAATTTGATTTCAATTTCCTCTTCTCAATTTTTGTTCTACCTTTTCCAGTTGGAAAAGCAGTTTACTTACTTGTTAGTCCACCTGGCTGATTCTGATTTACTTCTAGGAATGCTATTCAATTAATTCTTTCTACCTAATGACTGTAATTCTCATTGATCTCATTGACCAGAGGAAAAGTTATGGACCAGAGTTAACAGTTCAAAAAATGATAAAAAATATTTTTGTTACAAGAAATATATGTGAACACTTTTTTTTTTTTTTTTTTTTTTGCCACTGAAGGTCGAGATAGACCCAAGTCTTTTAGACTACTGAAGGTCCCAGTCCAAAATTGGAGTCGTTGACATTTGGCAGAGCCAGGAACAGTCATACAGGTGTTAAGGCACACTTTATTTATTTATTTATTTTTTTCTGTAGATTGTCCTAGCATTTTCTTCAAGCCTGTAATAGATGAAATTATATTGTTCATTTATAAGCCTCCTTAGTTTTTAGCTTGGTTCCAAAGACTGTCTTATTTTAAAATCTTGGTGCCAATTATTAGTACTTCTATGCTGCATTATTTTCAGTGTAGAACATTTTTAAATACATGGAAAACCATACATTCATACACGTATTCACACACGCAGGCCTATGTGCAGACACAAACACATAAACACACACACCGTTTCCATTTTTTTTTTTTTTTTCACTTTCATGTTGTTGTTTCCTATTGTGTAGGCCAAAGCTGAATCCAAGCTAAGTTTTGAGGGCTATCTTTGGTTCGTTTCTCGCTCCTATTTACATAAATATCACTGTTTACTTTTACTTGTCTTATCTAGGCAACTGTGTCCTCATATTACCCAGAGACTCTCACAGATTTCAATATGAATCTACTTTCCTTGCTCAGTAAAATCTTTGTTTCTTTTCTCTCATCAAAATGTATCTGTTCTCCTCATTCCAAGCTTTTCTGTTTTTCATTGCTATTCCTAGATAAACTGTATAGATGTTTAACTGTTCATAGTTTTATTCTTTGTATGCAATATATTTTTACTTAAATTGGGACTTCCTTAAGCTACCACCTTAACTAAAAAGAATTTCTCTGATGGCAGGGAGGTCAGGCTCTATAGTGGACAAGGCAGGCATTTCTTTGGTGCCTAAGTTTGACTCACTAACTAAAGTCTTTTTCCAAATCTAGCACATTCACCTTTACTACAGTAAAACAAACAAACAAACAAAACAAAACAAAACAAAAACACTCAATGGTAAGAAGTTAGAAATGGAAAGATAGACTTAGTATGATTGATAAGAGAGGATGATAGCATACTTGTAGAAGGAAAATGCTCTTACATATAAATTTTATAGATGTGTAACCCATGTCAGCTATTAGTTATCTGCCTGATTCCGAAAGACATTTGCAAGAGAGCAGGGATTAGGAAAACATCACTTTTTAGATACGCTGGCTGGTTTGAATCTCTCTGAGTCCTAGAAGAAACAATGACTCTTGGTTTGAACTTTTTTTTTTTTTCCCAATAAAGCAGAAGAGATGTGGTAGCATCTAAGGAAACAGAAAGGAGAACATTAGGATATATTCACTATTTGCTGATGACTTGCAGGTAAGAGATCTTTATGCCCTTCACTCAGATTTTACCTCTAGATTTAAAAGCTGAAATGTGAAGTTAAAAGTGACTTAAATTGGCCAAGGAAATATTTAATGGCTAATTAAAATAATACCAAGGAACCTTACTTTTACTTGATGTTTTTACTATTAAAATAATGTGAAGTATCACTGATTGAAGAAAAACAACTCCAAATCATATGTTACTGCTTTGGTTGCCAACAAATTATGTCACGTCTACGAAAAGCCTGATTCTTAACTAAGGCTTTAGCTGTTGATAGATTTATGAAAATAAACACTGGGACAGATGTGTGTATCAAATGGGAATTAGGCAGTGAGATTGGGCCTTGCACAAGCTGTTGCTCTTTCCTAGTCTACCCTGCCTTTCTATTTAGAGCAATGCATGCAGGCCGATGTAGAGAAAGTAAAATGAAAGTATTTCCTTGCTTCAGAGTAGACATACGCTTGATACATGTTTATGAAAGGAGAAAATGAAGGAAGAATGGATGGAAATGTGGAGCAAAGGAAGGAAGGAAGGAATGACAGCAAGTAGGTAGCAATGCAATAGAGTCTAAATGAGAACTAGACGTTGATTATTTCCCCTTTAACATTTGTTTCAATAATGTGCTGTAGAATATCTCAATGTTTTCTCAATGAGATGCTTGTGCTCTTTTAACCTAATGAAATAGAAATACTTTTGTCAGTCTTATTTATTTTTTAAATGTTACATAATAATTATTTTAATTATTATAATTATTTAGATTTAGTATACCAATTCAGACTATTCACCCATCAAATCTTTCAATAACCTCACCCAGCAGAGGTCCATGATATGCCTTATTAAGGGAGAGAATGGACCAAGCACAGTCATAACTGGGGGTTCATATTGAAAAAATTAGAATGCAATTAACCAAATATAACACATTTATCAATAGGATGGGGAAATTCCTTTTTGACCTTAAAGCTAATTCACAGGTTTCTTAAAATAGAAGCATTTCTTACAGTTATTTACACGATATTACATAAAGTATAACTTAACTTAAAAACAAGATTGTCTGTACAAAGATGCCATTACATAATATTTGGTGAAATCTCTTAATAATAAATTTCATAGGATATCTACTTGCTTAGAAAACAAAGCTATTGTTTTTTAAATAAAATATACTTCTCTTTACTTTTCTAGTAATTCTTCTTGCCCTTGAGGAATGCATAATGTTGTTTCACTATAAACAATGCTTGAGGTTAAATAGCCAGATGCTATTTTAATTGATACAACACATTAGTTTCAGAACATCTTTGTTTTCATTTGATTTTATATAATTGAGAATCAGTCATTAAAAATGAATAAACACGTCCTCAAATAAACTTATCAGAGTCAAAAGAAATTTAGAAATAATCCCTGCCCACAAGGAGTTTGTAGTACACATTTGTGCTTTGTGTCAGTCTTGTACAACCAGCTTGCAGATTTAAGAGGGCTATTTTTTGTAGTGGTTAAAAATTTAATTATAGGTGTCAATTATTTTATTGTTTTATAGGTTGCCATTTTGAATTATCTGTGGCCATAAATGTCTCCTCCTTTTAGGCATGTCCTTTGGAATTCTGAGTTTACCAAATAAGTTTTTCTCTGTGTGCATCTTTCATTTTATGTATTCAGAACTACCATTATTTCCTTTTGAAACTAATTATTGAGATACAATTTATAAACAATAAAATATAGCCTTTATAATATACAATTTGGTGTTTTATAGTATATTTAAAGAGTTGTGCAATCCAGTACATTTTCATAGCCCCCAAAACAAATGTCATACCCATTAGCTGTCACTCTCCATTCTCTGCTTCTGCCAGACCATAGAAACCACTATCTACTTTCTGTCTATATGGGATATGTACCTATCCTGGACATTTTATATAAATACAATCATACAACATGGGACCTTGTATGACCGACATCTTTCACTAAGTATAATATTTTCAAGGTTCATCCATGTTGTGGCACATGTCAGTATATCTTTCCTTCTTTCTGCTAATATTCTATTGTTTGGATTTTTAAAACCTGTACATCAGTTGATGGACATTTGGGTTGCTCACACCTCTGGCTATTATGAATAATGGTGGTATGACCATTCATGTACAAGTTTTTGTTTGCAGATATGTTTTCAAAACTTTTGGGAATTGCTGGGTCCTATGGTAATTCTATATTTAACTTTCCACAGTGGCTGAAGCATTTTGCATCCCCACCAGAAATGTATAAATGTATGAGGGCTCAACTTTCTACACGTTCTCACTAATTCATGTTAATATCTGTCTTTTTTTGTGTGTGTGTGTGATAGCCAACTAGTGGATGTAAAGTGGTCTCTCATTGTGGTTTTGATTTGCATTTCCGTGATGGCTAGTGATGAACATATTTTTGAGCAATACACAAATTGCTCATTTGTGTATCTTAAATGTCTATCCAAGTCCACTGCCTATTTTAAAAACTGAGTTATTTGTGTTTTGTTGTTGTTGTTGTTGTTGTTGTTGTTGTATGCTATAAGAGTTCTATATATTCTGGATACTAACCTTTATCAAATATATGATTTCCAATTTTATTTTTCATTCTATACGTTGTCTTTTCACTTTCTTGATGTATCCTTTGGCACACAGAAATTTGCATTTGGATCAAGTCCAAGTTATCTATTATTTCTTCTATCACTTGTGCTTTTGTCATCCTATCTCAGAAACTGTTCCCTAATCCAAGGTTATGAAGATTTACACTTACTTTTTTTTCTAATAGTTTTTGCTGTTATAGTTAGATCTACGACACATTTTGTGTTGATTTTTGTATATGGTGTGACATAGGAGTCCAGTTTCATTTTGAAATTGACAAGTGCAAGTCCTTCAACTTTATTATTCTTTTTCAAGTTTAAATGATCTTGACTGTTCTGTGTTACTTGCATTTCCATATGAATTTTAGCATCAGATTGTCAATTTTTGCAAAATATATTATGTCGGAAGTCTCTCTGGAATGGCATTGAGTTTGTAGATTGTTTTGGGTAATATTGCCATTTTAACAATACCGACTTCTGTTATATGCACATATGGAATGTCTTATTAATTTGTGTATTCTTTCATTTCTTTCAACATATTTTATAGTTCTCAAAATATATGTTTTGTATTTGTATTGTTAAATTTGTTTCCAAATATTTTATTTTTTATGCTACTGTATATAGAATTTTTAAAGTTTCATTTTTGGGACATTCATTGTTAGTGTATAGAAACAATTCATTTCTATACATTTATCTTTTTTCCTGAAATCTGTCTGAACTCACTTACCACCTCTGATTTTTTTTTAACAGATTACTTATGACTTTCTATATACAAAATTGTGTCATTCAAATAAAAGAGATAGTTTTACATCTTCCTTTACAGTCAGGATGCCTTTTATTTATTTTCCTTGCTGAATTTCTCTGGATAATACCACCAGTAAACTACTGACTAGAAATGGTGAAAGCAGACATCCTTTCCTTCTTTCTGATCTTAGGGGAAAGCCATCAGTCTTTCACATTAAATAAAATGTTGTCTGTTCATGTTTCATAAGTGCCCTTTATCAAGTTGAAGAACATTTTGTTCTAACTTGTTGAGTGTTTTACACATAAAAGCCTGTTGAATTTTGTCAGTTTCTTCTGAGTCTATTAAGATAATAATACATTTTTAATATACTATTTTAAGAGTATTTTTAGATTACAGGACATTTGTAAGAAAGTACAATGCATTCCCATATATTCCTCTTCCCTCCATACATAGTTTTACCTATTATTAACATCGTGCATTAAGTTGATACATTTGTTACAATTGATAAACCACTACTGATATACAATTATTAAATAAAGTTCATAGTTTACATTAGGTCTCATTTTGTGTTGTACATTTCCATGGGTTATGACAAATGCATAATGTCATGTGTTTATCATTATAGTATCATACAGAGTACTTTCACTACCATAAACATTTCATGTGCTCCACCTATTTATTCATCCATACCCTCCTCTCCTTCTGTTCTCAACCATGATTTTTTTTTTACTGTCTCTATAGTTTTGCATTTTCTAAAATGACATATTGTTGGAATCATACAGTATGTACCTTTTTTAGACTGACTTCTCTCAGTTAGCAATATGCTTTTACCTTTCCTTCGTGTATTTTCATGACTTGGTAGCACATTTCCTTTAATTAATGAATAATAGCTTATTTTACTGATGAAGCACAGTTTATCTGATCCCCTATTGGAGGACATCTTGGTTGCTCCAAGTTTTAGCAATAA
This sequence comes from Macaca nemestrina, assembly GCF_043159975.1. NCBI lineage: Eukaryota > Metazoa > Chordata > Mammalia > Primates > Cercopithecidae > Macaca > Macaca nemestrina. The sequence continues at coordinate 61,406,783 of NC_092145.1, forward strand.
TAAAGCTGACATGAACACAGTATGTGGAAATTTGTGGGCATATTTTTTCAACTTATTTGGTTATATACCAAGAAATATTATTGCTGGGTCCTATGATAAGCCTATATTTAGCTTTACAAGAAACTGTCAAACTGTCTTCCGAAGTGGTTATATTATTTGTGTTGCCCCAGAAATGAATGAAAGTTTCTATTTGCTTCACATCTTTTCCAGCATTTGTTGTTGCCTGTGTTTTGGATTTTACTCATTGTAATAGTAAGTGTGCAACACAAACGTTATGAGATATGTGTTTTGTAAATATTTTCTCCCAATCTGTGGCATTTCTTTTCACTCTATTAGTGTCTTTTCTAGAGGGGAAGTTTTTTGTTTTAATGAAGTCTAACTTATTATCTTTTCTCTTTCATTTTTAGTGTTTTTAGTGCCGTATTTAAAAAGTAATTGCCAGACCTGAAAGTCATTGCCGAACCCAAGTCGTTGATTTTTCTCTTATGTTTTCCTTCAGTGTTTTACATTTTCCATTTAGGCCTATGAATACTGCTTTTTATAGTATTCTATTATAGTTCTGTTCTTTCTACAAGTCAATAGTAATGTCCCACCTTTCTGTCCTGATTCTGGTAGTTTGAGTCCTCTTACTCTGTCTTTTTCTGAGGAACACTCTAGGTAAAGGTTTGTCAATTTTTTAAATCTTGTTACAACACCAGTTTTTGACTTCATTGATTTTCTTTATTGTTTTCCTTTCTCTATTTTATTAATTTCCACCATAATCTGTATTATTTTCTTCCTTCTGTTTACTTTGGATTTAGTTAGCTTTTCTATTTCTAGTTTACTAAGATGGAAGATTACATTATTGATTTTAGATCCTCCTTTTTTTTTTCTTTGAGATGAAGTCTCCCTCTTGTCCCCCAGGCTGGAGTGCGATGGTGCAATCTCGGCTCACTACAACCTCTGTCTTCCGGGTTCAAGCGATTCTCCTGCCTCGGCCCCCCGAAGTAGCTGGGATAACGCCTGCTACCATGGCCGGCTAATTTTTGTATTTTTAGTTGAGATGGGGTTTCACCATGTTGGCCAGGCTGATCTCGAACTCCTGACCTCAGGTGATCCACCTGTCTTGGCTTCCCAAAGTGTTGGCATTACAGGCGTGAGCCACCGTGCCCAGTCCCTTCTTATTTTTTAATGTAGGCGTTTGCACCTAAAAATTTCTGTGTATGCATGACTTTAGCTCGATTCTATAATTTTATTTATGTATTTATTTATTATTTATTTATTTATTTATTTATTTATTTTACTTTAAGTTCTGGAATGCATGTGCAGGATGTGCATGTTTGTTACATAGGTATAGTGTGCTATGGTGGTTTGCTGCACCTATTGACCCATACTCTAAGTTCCCTCCACTTGCCCCCCAACTCCCAACAGGTCCTGGTGTGTGTTGTTCCCCTCCTTGTGTCCATGTGTTCTCATTGTTCAACTCCCACTTATGAGTAAGAACATGTGGTGTTTGGTTTCCTATTCGTGTGTTAGTTTGTTGAGGATGATGGTTTCCAGATTCATCCGTGTCCCTGCAAAGAACATGATCTCATTCCTTTACATGACTGTGTGGTATTCCATGGTGTATATGTATCACATTTTCTTTATCCAGTCTATCATTGATGGGCGTTTGATTTGGTTCCTTGACTTTGCTATTGTAAATAGTATGGCAATAAACATACGTGTGCATATGTCTTTGTAGTAGAATAATTTATATTATTTTGGGTATATACTGAGTAATGGGATTGCTGGGTCAAATAGTATTTCTGGTTTTAGATCCTTGAGGAATCACCATACTGTCTTCCACAATGGTTGAACTAATTTACATTCCCACAAACAACGTAAAAGTGTTCCTGTTTCTCCACAGCCTCACCAACATCTATTATTTCTTGAATTTTTAATAATTCCTATTCTGACTGCCATGAGATGGTATCTCATTGTGGGTTTGATTTGCATTTCTCTGATGGCCAGTGATGTTGAGCTTTTTTCATGTTTGTTGGCCACGTAAATGTCTTCCTTTGAAAAGTGTCTGTTCATATCCTTTGCCCACTTTTTGATGGGGTCATTTGTTTTCTTTTCTTGTAAATTTGCTTAAGTTCCTTGTAGATTTTGGATATTAGCCCTTTGTCAGATGGGTAGATTGCAAAAATTTTCTTCCATTCTGTAGGTTGCCTATTCACTCTGATCATAGTTTCTTTTGCTGTGCAGAAGCTCTTTATTTTAATTAGATCCCATTTGTCAACTGTGGCTTTTGTTGCAATTGCTTTTGGTGTTTTAGTCATGAAGTCTTTCTCATGCCTATGTTCTTAATGGTATTGCCTAGGTTTTCTTCTGGTATTTTTATCTGGTGGGTTTTACATTTAAGTTGTTAATCCATCTTGAGTTAATTTTTTGTATCAGGTGTAAGGAAGGGGTCCAGTTTCAGTTTTCTGCATATGACTAGCCAGTTTCCCCAGCACCACTGATTGAATAGGAGATACTTTCCCCATTGCTTGTTTTTGTCAGGCTTATCGAAGATCAGATGGTTATAGATGTGTGGTGTTATTTCTGAGGCATCTGTTCTGTTCCATGGGTCTGTTCCATGGGTCTATTTGTCTGTTTTCGTACCAGTACCCTGCTGTTTTGGTTACTGTAGCCTTGTAGTATAGTTTGAAGTCAGGTAGCATGATGCCTCCAGCTTTGTTCTTTTTGCTTACGATTGTCTTGGTTATATAGGGTCTTCTTTGATTCCACATGAAACTTAAAGTAGCTTTTTCTAATTCTATGAAGAATGTCAATGGTAGTTGGATGGGAATAGCAATGAATCTATAAATATCTTTGTGCAATATGTCCATTTTCACAATATTGATGGTTCCTATCCATGAGGATGGAATGTTTTTTCATTTGTTCATGTCCTCTCTTACTTCCTTGATATGTGGTTTGTAGTTTTCCTTGAAGAAATCCTTCACATCCCTTGTTAGCTGTATTCCTAGGTATTTGTTTCTCTTTATAGTGATTGTGAATGGGAGTTCATTCATGATTTGGCTGTCTATTTGTTTAATGTTGGTGTATAGGAATGCTTGTGTGTTTTGCACATTGATTTTGTATCCTGAGATTTTGCTGAAGTGGCTTATTGGCTTAAGGACTTTTAGGACTCAGAGGATGGGGTTTTCTAAATATGAAATCATGTCATCTGCAAATAGAGACAATTTGACTTTTTCTCTTCTTATTTGAATACCCTTTATTTCTTTCTCTTGCCTGAAACGCTCAATAAACTAGGTATTGATGGAATATATTTCAAAATAATAAGAGCTATTCATGATAGACCCACAGCCAATATCATATTGAATGGGCGAAAGCTAGAAGCATTCACTTTGAAAACCGGTACAAGACAGGATGCCCTCTCTCACCACTCCTATTCAACATAGTATTGGAAAGTCTGGCCAGGGTAATTAGGCAAGAGAAAGAAATAAACGCTATTCAAATTTGCTTTTATTTTTATACATCTCAAAATATTTTCCAATATCCCTTATGATTTAACTATTAGATATTTAGGAGTACCTTGGTTAACTTACATATATTTATGAGTATATTAAATTTCTTTCAATAATTGATTTCAAATTTAATTGCATATGGATATACTTTTTAATGTATATTCTTTAAAAATTAAACATTAAGGAATATATTTTTTATGAATTTTTTTTTAATTTATGGAAGACTATTTTACACCCAAAAATACTTACAGAATATTCCATGTACTTAAGAATTTGTGTCGTATTGTTGGGTGGAACTACAGGTTTCTGCTAAGTCTATATGGTTTATAGTTTTCTTCAAGCCTTATATTTCATGTTTGATCTCCTGTGTAGTTCTATCCATTTCTGAAAGTGGGATATTGAAGTCTACAATGATTATTGTTGAATATATTTCCCACTTCAATTCTGTCAAGTTGTGCAAGTCTAATTGTTTTTCAAGAAAAAAGCATGTAAAGTATCTATGTAATGCATTTAAAAGGTAAATAAGTGAATGAAGGAATGAGTGAATGAATAAATAAAAAAACATAACAGTGGCTGAAATTTATTTTTCAGTTACACCTGATTTGTTACTTACCCTTCTATTTCTAAAATTATATTGACTTCTTGTGCCCGAAGATTTAATCACAATCAATGAAGAGTGGATTTTTAAAAAATTAAACTCATGTTTTAGATACAGGGGTACATAAGCAGATTTGTTACATGGGAACTTTTCACCCAGGAGGGTGACATAGTACCCAACAGGTAGGTTTTCAACCTATGTCTCCCTTCCTATCTTCACCTGCTAGTCATCTACAGTGTCTGTTGTTCCCATGTTTATGTCCATGTGTGCTCAATGGTGAGCTCCTAATTAAAAGTGAGAAGATGAGTTATTTGGTTTTCAGTTACTGTGTTATTTTACTTTGAATAATAGTTGCTAGCTAAATCTATGCTGCTGTAAGATAATAAGATTTCATTCTTTTTAGGACTTGTAGTGATGCATGTTGTATATGTACCATCTTTTTTTTTTTTTTTTTTATCCAATCAGCTGTTGATAGGCACCTGGGTTGATTCCTTGTTTTGTTATTGTGAATAGCTGTGATGAGAATATGAGTGCATGTGTCATTTTGACAGATTGATTTATCTTCATTTGGGCATATACCCACTAGTTAGAATGCTGGGTAAAACCCTAGTTCAACTTTTAGTTCTTTGAGAAGTCTCCAAACTGTTTTCCACAGTGACTGAACTAATTTAAATTCCCACAACAGTGTATAAGCATCCTCTTTGCTCTAACAGCCTTATCAACATGCCTATTTTGACTTTTACATAACAGTTATTCTTACTGCTGTGAGGTGGTATCACACTGTGGTTTTGATTTGCATTTCTCTGATGATTAATGATGTTAGGCATTTTTTTTTCCATATATTTGTTGGCTGCTTATATGTCTTACTTAGAGAAGTGTCTGCTCATTTTCTTTGCCAACTATTTTATGGATTTAGTTTTGTTATTGTTTATTTAGTTAAGTTTGTAGAGGACTACGTGCTTGCAAACGAGATGTTCCCGATAAGTCCTGCTCTTGCAAACGAAGCAGGGCGTTCCCGATAAGTCCTGCTCTTGCAAACGAAGCAGGGCGTTGGGGGCTTGTTTATGTGTAAACATCTTGAAAATCCAGAAAGTCAGAGAAAGGTCAGAAAAACAACAATGAGTCTTGTGACTTGGCAACATTCCACAAACGACTGTATAAAATAAAGCAGAGCACGCCATTCGAGGCGGCCGCCATGTTTGTCTCGTCTTGTGTGTTCATTCCTTTGTTTAGAAAATATGCGGACCCCAACATAAGTTCTTTATAGATTTGGAGTATTAGTCCTTTGTTGGATACATACTTTGTGAGTATTTCCTACCACTCTGTAGGTTTTTTTTTTTTTTTTTTTTTAACTCTGTTGACAGTTTCTTTTGCTGTACAGAAGCGCTTTAGTTTAAATAAGTCCCACTTGTCAATTTTTGTTGTCATTGCAATTGCTTTTGAGGACATAGTCATAATAATTTCTTTGCAAAGGTCAGTGTCCAAAAGGGTATTTGCAAGGTTTTCTTTTCTAGGATTTTTATTGTTTGAGGTCCTAAATTTAAATTCTTAGTCTACGTTGAGTTAATTTTTGTATATAGTGATAGGTAGGGTTCCAGTTTTATTCTTTTGCGTATGGTTAGCCAGTTTTCCCAGCACCATTTATTGAACAGAAATTTCTTTACCATTGCTTATGTTTGTCAACTTTGTCAAATATCTGCTGGTTATAGATGTGGCTTTATTTCTGAGTTTTCTATTCTGTTTTCTTGGTGTGTTGTCTGTTTTTGTACCAGTACTATTTCGGTTACTGTAGCCTTGCAGTACAGTTTGAAGTTGGGTAATGAGATGCCGCTGGTCTTCTTTATGCTTAGAAATGCCTTGGCTATTTAGAGTCTGTTTTTGTTCCCCGTGACTTTTAAAATACTTTTTCTTTTTTCTAATTCTGTGAAAAATGACATTGGTAATTTGATAGGGACAGCACTGGATCTGTAGGATGCTTTTGGTAGTATGGTCATTTTAATGACAATTTTTTCAATCCATGAACATGGAAATTATTTTTGTTTATGTCATCTATGATTTATTTCAGCAGTGCTATTAGTTCTTTTTGTAGGGATAGTTCACGTTCCTGGTTATATGTATTCACAGATATTTTATTTTATTTTTTGTGTGGCTTTTGTAGATGGGATGGTATTGCTTATTTTGTTCTCAGTTAAAACATTATTGGTGTATAGAATGCTACTGATTTTTGCATATTGATTTTATACCCTGAAATATTATGGAGGTCATTTATCAGGTCTAGGGGTCTTTCAGTAGGATCTATAGGTATAGAATCATATCCTCAGTGAAGAGAAATAATGTGATTTTCTCTCTTTCTCTTCCTTTCTTCCTTCCTTTCTTCTTTTTTTCCTTTCTCTTGCCTGCTTTCTCTGGCTAGGACTTCCATTACTATATTGAATAAAAGTGATTAGAGGGGGCATCCTTGTCTTGCTCCAGTTTTCAAGGAGAATGCCTCCAACTTGTGCCTGTGCAGTATGATACGTTGGCTGTGGCTTTTTCATAGATGGCTCTTAAAACTTTCAGTTATGTTTCTTCAATGCCAAGCCTGTTAAGGGTTTCTATTATTAAAAGATGTTGGAATTCAACAAAAGCTTTTTCTGTGCCTGTTGAGATAATCATATTGGTTTTAGTTTTAATTCTTTTATGTCTTGAATCACATTTATTGATTTGCAGATGTTGAACAAGGCTTGCATCCCAGGAATAAAGCCTATGTGATTGTATTACATTAACTTTTTGATGTCCTGCTTGATTCGGTTTGCTAGTATTTTGTTGAGGACTTTTGCCTCTGTGTTCATCAGGGATATTTGGCCTGAAGTTTTCTCTTTTCACTCTGTATCTGCCAGATTTTGATGTTAGGCTGATACTGGTTTCATGGAATGAATTAGAGAGAATCCCTTCCTTCTCAAATTATTGGAATAGTTTTGGTATGACTGGTACCAGTTCTTCTTTGTATGTCTGGTAGAATTCAGCTTGGAATCCATGTGTTCCAGGGCCTTTTTGATTAGTAATTTTTCAAAATTATCTTTTCAATTTTAAAACTTTATATCTGTCTGTTCAGGGTTTCATGCTCTTCTTGATTCAATCTTGGGAGATTGTCAGTGGGAATGTATCAATTTCGTCTATATTTTATAACTTTTGTGCATAAAGTTCTTTGTAGTGTTCTCTGAGGATCTTGTGTATTACTATGGGATTAGTTTTTATTTCACCTTTGTCATTTCTTATTATACTTATTTGGATCTTCTATATTTTTTTCTTTGTTAATCTATCTAGCAATCTATCAATCTAGGTTTTTATTTTGAAGAACCAACTCTTGGTTTCATTGATCTTTGTATGTATTTTTGCATCTCAATTTTGTTAAGTTCTTCTCTCATTTTATTTACTGCTTTTCTTCTGCTATATTTGGTGTTGTTTCATTCTTTTTTTCGAGTTCCTTTAGGTGCATAGTTAGATTGTTAATATGAGAAATGTCTAACTTTTTGATGAAGGTGTTTAGCACTGTAAACTTTGCTGTAAACGCTTCTTTAGCTGCATCCCAGAGATGTTGGTACATTTTGTCCCTATTTTCATTATTTTCAAAGAATTTTTATTTCTCCCTTGATTCCAATGTTCACACAGGAGTTATTCAGAAGGAAGTTATTTAATTTCCATACATCTGTGTAGTTTTAGAATATTTTCATGATATTGATTTTTTTTTTTTTTTTTTTTTTTTGAGACGGAGTCTCACGCTGTTGCCCAGGCTGGAGTGCAGTGGCGCGATCTCGGCTCACTGCAAGCTCCGCCTCCCGGGTTCCCGCCATTCTCCTGCCTCAGCCTCCTGAGTAGCTGGGACTACAGGCGCCCGCCACCGCGCCCGGCTAATTTTTTGTATTTTTAGTAGAGACGGGGTTTCACTGTGGTCTCGATCTCCTGACCTTGTGATCCGCCCGCCTCGGCCTCCCAAAGTGCTGGGATTACAGGCTTGAGCCACCGCGCCCGGCCCGATATTGATTTTTATTTGTATTCCACTGTGGTCCAAGAGTGTATTTGGTATGATTTGAATTTGTTTTGATTTATAGAGCCTGACCTTATGGCTGAGCATGTGGTTGATCTTAGAATATATTCCATATGCAAATGAGAAGAATGTATATTCTGAGGTGGTTAGGTAGAGTTTTTGGTAGGTGTCTATTAGGTGCAGTTGATCACGTGTTAAGGTTAAATCCAGTTTCTTTGTTAGTTTTCTGCCTCGCTGATCTAACACTCTCAGTGGGATGTTGATATCTCCTAATATTAATTTGTCACTGTGCATATCTTTTTCTAGAATCTAGAATACTTTTATAATCTCCATGCTCCAGTGTTTGGTGCATATATATTTAGGATAGTAAAGTCTTCCTGTTGGGATGCACCATGCATTATTATGTAATGTCCTTCTTTGTCCTTCTGAATTTTTATTGGTTTAAAATCTGTTTTATCTGATATAAGAAGAGCAACTTTTTCTCTATTTTTGTTTTTCATTTGCATGGTAGGTCTTACTGTATCTCTTTACTTTGTGCCTGTCAGTGTCATTATATGTGAGATGGGTCTCTTGAAGACAGCAGATGGTTGAGTCTTATCCCCCTATTCAGATTTCCATGCTGTGCCTTTTAAATGTTGCCTTTAGTCTATTTTCATTCAGGGTTACTATTGATATGTGAGATTCTGATCGTGTCATCATGTCATCAGCTGGTTGTTATGTAGACTTGATTGTGTGATTGTTTTATAGCATCTGTGGGCTATGTGCTTAAGTGTGTTTTTGTGGTAGCAGGTGTCATTATTTCAGTTCCATGATTAGCACTCATTAAGAACCTGTTGTAAGGCTGGTCTTGTTAAAATAAATTTCCTCTGTGTTTGCTTGTCTGAAAAATATTTTACTTTGTTCTGACTTATGAAGTTTAGTTCAGTGCAATGCAGTTCTTGGTTAGAATTTTTTTTTCTTAACAATGCTGAAAATACACTCCCAATCTCCTCTGGCTTGTATGTTTTCTGCTGAGAAACTTGCTGCTGGCCTGAATGGGGTTCCCTCTACGTGATTTCACACTGTTCTCTAGTTGCCTTTAATAATGTTGCTTTTGTGTTGATCATGATGAATCTGATGACTCTTTTGGGGATAGTCATCTTGTATCTAGTATCTAGCTGGGGTTTTCTGTATTTCTTAGATTTGTGTGTGAACCTCTCTCTAGCAAGATTAGGAAAATTTTCCCAGACTATATCCTGACATACATTTTCCAAGGTATTTATTCTCTCTCAGGAATGACAATGTATTGTAGATTTGGTCTCTTTGCATAATTCCAAAGTACTCAGAGGTTCTGTTCATATTTTAAAATTTATGTATCTTTATTTTTGTCTAAGTTGATTTGAAGAACTGATCTTCAAGCTCAGAGTTTCTTTCCTCAGCTTGGTCTACTCCGTTGTTAATACTTCAGATTGTATTATAAAATTATTGTAGTACATTTTTCAGCTCTGGGCATTATGTTTGGTTCTTTCTTAAAATGGCTATTTTGTATTTCAGTTCTTGGGTTGTTTTACTGGATTCCTTGGATTGGGTTTCAACTTTCTCATGAATCGCACTGAGATTTCTTGCCATCAATGTCAGTCATTTTAGTCTTTTCTGACTGGTTAAAAACTATTGCTGCAGAGCTATTGGACTCATTTGGAGGTATAGAGACATCTGGCTTTTTGAATTGCCAGAGTTCTTGGGCTGATTCTCTTCTGGGAGGATTGGTGCTCCTTTAATTGTGGTATAAGTTGAGTATAATCAGTTGGGCTCATTTCTGGATGTTTTAAAAGGTCCAGGGCTCTGTGTAAGGCCTTTATTTGTGGCTGAATTTTTTTCTCTTGGTCTCACAGAGGTGTATGTTAGCAAAGCATTTTTGAGGTCCTAATTTGTGCTGTGATCTGGTAGATGGTGCTTACGAGGAATGACTGGTAGACAGGCTATTTCTCAGCTGCATGGCTCCTTTGATATTCCTCAGTTTTGTAGCTATGCTCTGTGGTGTACTGAGGAGAGAGGTGACCCCTTCACCAGGTCCACACCTGGGCCTTAAGGTAGCCCCCTCCAATCACTGGCACTGCACCTACATTTATTTGGTTAACTGTTCCAGTCTGTGGAGCTCCCTTGGGCACAGACTGTGGCTAGGAGATAAGCCACACCTTTTCCCTGATGGCCCTGTTGAGGGAGGCATGCCGTACTCCTGTGGCAGCCCGTGAGCCCATAAACTCATCCCTCTTAGTGTCCTGAGAGTGCGGGTTGCATTTCTGCTCAAATTCTTGCCACAGATCTGGCTTGGTACACCCAAACTGTTCACCATAGTCCTGGAGTGAACTCAGGCTTTTTTTTTTTTCCTCCCCAGCTTTTAGGCAGCAGAAGCAAGGACCTTGGCAGCAATGGCAGAGTACCTGTTACTTGACTGTGGGATTTTGTCCTAGAGAAACACAAAGCCATGGCCAATTGGAGTGATCAGCTAGCGTTGGCGCAGTTGCACTGTTTGCTGAAGCCAGGTGCCTTGCCTGATGAAGAGCGGAGTGGTGGGGGCTCATGGGGAAGACAGTCTGGCCTCTTCTCCATAGGGTAGCTTCAGGATGCTAGAGGTATGAGCAAAGTAATTAGTCTCTTTGTTTCTTTCCAAGACCCAGGGCAGCAAGAATGGTTACTACAGTGGCAGCAGGTGGCAGAGGGCTTGTCGATTTCCACCCCAGAGAAACAGTGCCACAGCTTATCAGAGTGATTAGCCAAAGGTGGGGTGACTATGCTGCAGGTCAAAGCCAGGAGGCCCTGCCTAGCAAATAACAAGGGCATCAGGGTCTCGCTGGGAATGCAGTTTGGCCTCCTATCTGTTGGACAGCTGTTAGGTTCTATAGGCATGCAAAAACAAACAGGCTCTTTGTTTCCCCCATAGCCTTGGGGGAACAAGGGCAGGTACTACTGCAGTCCCAATGGCAGAGACCCCGTGGGTTGTCTCTGGGAGCCCTACCTCAGCAAAACACGGGGCTGTCACTGACTAGAGCGATCACGTGGGGGTGAGGTGGCTATGCTGGTAACCACAGCATGACCACACCATGAGGCCCTGCGCTGTGAAGAGTAGCACAAGCCAGGACCTGCCTGGAAAACAGTCTGGCTGATTTTCCATGTGGAAGCAGCAGCATGCTGCACGCCCATGGCAGTTCTTGTGCTTGAGGCCTACGAGGACAGTTCTTGTGCTCTTCCCTCCTTCCCCAGCCTGAGGGCAGCAGGGGTGGGGACTGCAGCAATGGCAATAGCAGCAGGCCTGTCAACCATCTCTGGGAGCTCTGTCCCAGAGAAATGGAGGGCTGGGATCAGCAGGAGTACTTAGGTGGGGGTGGGGGTGGCCAGGCCATTGGACCTTGCCTGGCAACGTGCAGTGGAGGCAAGGACTACAGACAGTCTGCCCCTCAGCACTGTGGATGTGGCTTCTATCCTAGAGACGCACAAAAGAGCTTGACCTCCCTTGTTGGCAGGGCTGTGGCAGCTGGCCAGGGGTTCTCAGGGATCCAAGGCCCATGCGGCCCTTCATGGGCTTAAGCAGTGGTTTTATCTAGACTAGAGATAGCTCTCTGTGTCAGTATGGTGACTGTGGGGTCAGAAGGGATTCCCCGTGCCCAGGATTGCAAAGGTCCATGGCAGAACTGTGGGTCTCTGGGGGCTCTCACTCACCCTTTCCCCGCCCTAGGCCAATCCTGAATGGGTGACTGTCTTGCCTCACTCCTCTCTGTTCTCCATGGGTTACCATGGCTTCCTTTATGAATCCCGGGTTACCATGGTTTCCTTTATGAATCCCAATGTGGCCTCCTAGAAGAGTCACTTAAAGAGCCAGTGTTTACACCCTACTCTGTTTCCTCTCTGTGAGAGCAGCACACACTAGATGCTTTAGTCAGCCATCTTGGTGTTTCTGAAAGGTAGATTTTGGATGGTTGTGTGTACTGTGACTGACATCTTTCATCAAATAATAGCATTATAAATCATTCTCACGTCTTGTGGTGATCTAGGGAAAAGGTTCTCTATATGAGTAGGAAATAATTTTAAAAGTATATACTTCATTTCCATTACATAGGGCTATAGAGAGGGTGTGGGTTGGAGACTTATAGATTTATAAACTATTCAAGTATGGTTGCTTTTTTTGAGTTTATCATATGATATTTTATTTTATTTATGTATTTGTTTATTTTGGAGACAGGGTCTCTTTCTGTTTCCCAGGCTGGACGAAGTGTAGTGGCATGATCATAATTCAATGTAAACTCAAACCCCAGAGTTCAAGAGTCTTTCTGCCCCAACCTAAGTAGCTAAGGACTGCAGGCACGTGCCATCAGATGCTGCTACTTATTTTATTTCATTTTATTTTATTTTATTTTTTGTGGAGATGAGGTATTGTTGTGTCTCCCAGACTAGACCGGAGCTTGTGGCCTGAAATGAACTTTCTGCCTTGGTCTCCCAAAGTGCTGAGAATACAGGCATGAACCACTGCACTTGGTCAAGTCCAAAGGATTTTAGAATTAAAGATAATTAAGTCTAACAACCAGCTCAGAAAATATTACTAGATAAGACTAATTAAAATAAAGTTAATTAAACATAGGTGCATTGAGTAAAGTAAAATATATATATATTTAAAGCTACACTTTAAATATATTTATAATGTTTGGTATCTAATTTCAAAATTTCAACATTATATGTCCTATCTTTTTATGTAATCCGTATTCCTGGTCTTACAATAGTAAAATGTAATTACTTGATATTTTTAATGCTTCTAAATCCCATAAAGTTTTTATCTTAGAAGTCATCTTAGAAGTGGAGTGTTATCCTTACTCATGGAGCATTGGTTCTAGGAACTCCCTTGGATGTGAAAAGCCATGGATGCTCGAGTCTCTAATATAAAATGGTATAATATTTGCATATAACCTATGTGTAGCCATCCATATACTTTAAATAATCTCTAGATTAGCTGTAATACCTAATATAATATAAACACTATGTAAATAGTTGTTATTCTATAGTATTTAGAAAATAATGATAAGAAAAATAAGCCTGTAAATATTTAGTAGATGCAATTATTTTTTCAAATACTTTCAATCCAAGGTTGATTGAATCCATGAATGCAGAACCCATGGATGTGAACGGTTGACTGTAGTTCTATTAGAATACAAACAATAAAATACAGAATGTATCATTTCAGATACATCCAAATGAACAACTAAGGCAGTTAACATCCATCAATTCATGTATTTTTCAAATCAGCAATCACATGTAGTTATGGATATCTACATCACATGTAGTTATGGATATCATCATCATGTTGTAATCTTTGTGGAGTTATGAAAATGCAGCATGATTTGTCCTCAAGGAGAAATCCCTTAAGAAGAAATCACTCTAGTTTGGCATTAACTGACTAATCAAATCTTTGGGATATAATTGCTAACAGTAGAATTTGTGTTTTTATATGAAAGACAAGTGAAGCGCTCAGAAAAGACTTATTAGGAGAGGAGAGTTTTGGCTGGGTCTTAAATGTGGGAGACAGGTGAGAGCAGGGAAATATTTGGGGCTTCCTAAAACCTTTAGCTATGAGGCCGCAAAAGTATCAGGAAAAAAGATACATTAGGGAGTTTGAATTCAAAGCCAGGAAATATTTCTACCTCAAATTACAAGGGTAAATTATTTCAGCCTTAAATTACATAGAATTATACAAAAGACTCTGAAGTGTGATGAATGAAAAAGAGCCACTTTCAAATTTCTTAAATATATAAAGCAAATGGAATCATCTTATCATTAAAGCTGGAAAATACATGAATTCTGGAAAGAAAGATGAAGTAGTGAGATAATCCTCAACGAATTGTGGAACTCAATTAGCCTCATTTGATACAGGGCACAGTACCATTGAGGGGCCACTTGCAAGACTAACTTGGTTCTCTCATGTCTGTGTCAATTTGTCAGTGGTTTCCCTTTAGAGTGTTGTTTAAACAGCCTTGTTCAAAGGTTAGAAACTATTTTTTATCTAAGGTGAAGTAAAAGTCTTATTTATTGTGTACCCTTCTTGGTCAGAGCAATTGCTAGCTTCAAGGATACAAAGGAAGACAGATAGACCTTTGGCCTTGAGCAAAATATTTTTAAAAATATAACTGCAATAGTGGCTGCTTGCAGACTATGAAACATTTTGTGTACTGTAATAAGTAGCCTATAATATTCAATGATTTTCAGCTGGACAGGAGGCCCGTCCAAAAGCTCAGGCAAGAGGTGTTTGAATCTAGGGCAAGTTCAGGAGTAGAAAAGAGAGAGAGAGAAAAAAGAGAGAACTTCTGAGACACTCTACTGCTGAAAGTTTTAAGTTAAGTCTCCTGTGAAAGAATCAAGCAGCTGTTTCCTAGAGCTGAAACTTCCCCTGTCTTCAGGGAGGGATCTTGGTGTAGCTTTCCTTACCATAGTGAATTAGGATTGAATGGAGTAGGGCATGAGGGCCTTTTTTCCCATGAGAGTGGTTCACAAACCCCCCAAAATGAGCATTTCTGCTGTAGATATGACATCTAAATGTATCTACTTTTCTATTTTCATAGAAGTTTTTGCACTCTACGAATTTGTCCTAAGATAATGTCTTGCCCATTATTTTTAATAGTATATTGAGATATATTATACAAATAATAAAATCTGCCTAATTTAATGTACATTTTAATAATTTGAGAATATTTACAGTGTTGTGCACCCATAATCAATATCTAACATGAGAAGATTTCCATCATCCCCAAAATAAATATTGTACACGTTTTTAATCACACTCCATCTTCTTTGTGAATGCTTCTTAATGCTCTATCAGAAACTTGGATTATATATTAGGCACACAAGCCAGGCATGAACCAGGTTTTTCTCATTCCTTTTTATTACAAATCAGTTCTCCATGTCTCTTTCTTGAGATATTGGAAGGCAGAAGCTGCATGGACAGTAATTATGTACCTGAATACACAACATAAAAGCAGAGGAAGCTGTGGATGAGAGGCAGGAAAGAATTAGAGAGACAGTACCATTGCAGTGAATCAGGGAATTGTATTGTTTTATTTTCCATCTAGTTATTCTGTGTATCCCCTAATAAGTCAGGCTTTTCTTCTCATGAGTTTTACCATGATACAGTATAGATAACATACACATTTATTGATACAGACAGGAAGAACTGAAGACAGAAGTATGTTAGTCCCCAACATATAAATACAAGTTTTTTAGGTTCTTCTGTAGAATAATGATTAACAAAATGCTCAAAGTCTCCATCTCTGCCCTGTATCCAACCCACTGACCCAATCGAGATATCCCCTCTTTTATCTGGGCTATTGATAAGCAGTCAAATTATTTTGCAGTTTAGTTTTCTGGGTCTGATTTTCCTCAGAGAATGTTTGCGTCAGCTGAAATATTTTCTTTTTTTTTTTTTTCTATAGCATCTGTAGAATATTAATTAGCCTTTTTTGACGTGGTTTCAGGAAACCATGAGCTTATCCAAAAGTCAGTCTTTGAGATGGATACATATACTGACCTTCAGTTAGGCTGCAGGTTAAGACAACATAAGAAAATCAATAACTCAATTTTTCCTTCCTCTTTCTCATTTTTGACTCACATTTTGATGTTTGCTGAAATAAAGAGACAACACTAAAGGCACACATTTCCACTGAATATCCAATTAGGTTATCATGAGCTTAAGGGGTCATGTTTTGGCTTAATCACTATAAATCTACCAAAGCAGATCTGTCAATATACTTCTATTTTTACTCTATACAGCAATGTCTACTCCCTTGTTGGGATCAAAGATCATTTCCCATTGCATATCTCGCCACATTCTCCACCTTTCATTCCTACACTCTTTAAGCATTACAAGGAAGGTGTTAGGTAATTGGAACTCTGATCATAGAGGAATAAACCTATGACATTGAAGTATGTTGTTCAATTTCATCACTTTTTGAAGGTGTCCAAACATACACATATGCTTTTCACAGAGGAAGGAAAAAATTTTGATCCCCTGTCAAAAATGTCCAAGGAAAAGCTTATTGAAATCTATCTGTAGACCAGAAATACTTATGATTATGAAATACCTATCAGCTTTCAAGAAAGAAAGAAATCAAGCCTTTTAGTTTTCCCTCTTCTATTATGATTTTTTTCCTGGATGCTTTAAATGCAGTTTGTTAACTCATTTCCTATATACAAGCTAATCAGCAACAGCATTTATAACAGACATATACAATGAATGTCTAGAATTGTCAGTAAATTCTGCATGGATATTTCTAATCAGCCGTTTTCCGATCACTAATGATGTAGCCAAGATTTTATTTACCCTGACAACACATAGGGTATTTAACACTGTTCCTAGTTCTGACACAAAGCGAATTGGATATTTTTTAAAGGTAAGCAGTCATTATGGGTAAAGATTTTATGTTCACTCTTCTTATTAACACAAAGACAACCCACTCACTTAGTAGGAAAATAATATGATAATCATAGTTCTTGATGTAAAATCTCTATACAATCTTAAAGCTGCCATTTATTGACTTCTGCATGCTCCAGGCAATATTCTAAGAGCTTTACATTTGCATATATTAACTCACCTAGTGATATGGTTTGGATTTGCATCCCTGCCCAAATCTTATGTCTCATTGCATTCCCCAAATTTGGAGGAGGGGCGTGGTGGGAGGTGATTGGATCATGGGGGAGGATTTTTCCCTTGCTGTCCTCGTGATAATGAGTTCTCATGAGATCTGGTTGTTTAAAAGTGTGTGGCACCTCTCTCTTCACCTTCTTTCTCCATCTCTGGTCAAGTA
Organism: Macaca nemestrina; assembly: GCF_043159975.1. NCBI lineage: Eukaryota > Metazoa > Chordata > Mammalia > Primates > Cercopithecidae > Macaca > Macaca nemestrina. The sequence continues at coordinate 61,423,721 of NC_092145.1, forward strand.
AGCCATGCCTGCTTCCCTTCCGCCTTCCGCCATGCTTGTAAGTTTCCTGAGGCCTCTCCAGTCATGTTTCCTGTACAGCCTGTGAAATTTTGAGACAGCCAGTTAGGAGTGGGTCCCTGGGGAAACTACCAGCAGCCTGGACTCTGGGGTTGAACCTCGGGAAGTTTGCGCCATTTGCAGCAGGGAGGAGTCTGGCCCCTCCTCTTCTTGTGTGGAACGAGGGATTCAAGCTGCCCATGGGAAGCGCTCTACCATGAACTCTGGCCTTGCAGAGTCCCTGTTCACCCCCCCCGCCCCCAGCCTTTTTTTTCCTTTTCATCCAATAAAACCCTGCTTCACTCACCATTCAAATTGTTTGTGAGCTTAAATTTTCATGGCTGTATATAACAAGGACCCTGCCTTTATCTAAACTAAGGAAAAGTCCAACAACATTTTTGGCGTGCAAAGTGGGGTCTTCAGAAGTGATGAGTGAAGTGGGGACTCAAAACCTCTCACTGTCGTTTTTCATCCTCAGACTTCTGAGCTTATGTGAAACCACACCCCCACCCCCTGTTGCTCCCCGGGGTTGGGAACCAACCCAGCCTTTCAATGGCCTTTTCTTTCCTTTTTCGGAGGAAATGGATGAGCATGGGATCCGCTTCACCCTGCCCTGTTTGCCAGGGCTGGGACTGGGATACGTGGCCCAAAGAGCCATAGGTGGTTGGCTGGCATTTTCTGCCAGGCACCCAGAGTCTCCTTCTCCCCAGGCCAGGGAGGCCAGCTTTTACTCACAGCAATTAAACTTGTCTCCATGGTGGAGGAACCACTTGCATAAGAATAAGAGGTTCTTCCCTAGGCATTTTAAAACTGTTTCTTTTCTTCCCCTTCTCTACCCCATCAGCAATTAACTTTTCATCTTTTTTTCCCCTTTTTGAAGATGTTTTTACTAGGCCAGGCCCAACAACTATCACTATTTATTTATATTCTCTGCAAACTTTTGGTTGTGATACCAAGCCTCCATCTTGTTTTACATTCTGCAGGCATGGCTTGTAACTCTGGTGGCAAGGCTTTGTTTAGCAATCCTGCCTTAGGGAGTAAGTTTCTTTCTGGTTTGGTATCAGTGTGTTTTCCTAGCCCTGTCTGTTAAATGGCCCACCCAGCGATTGGGTTTTCTTCTGCCTGTCTGTGTGTGTACTGTGCATGATGTCTGTAAAAACAGCTCTAATTAATTTGGCCTAATTAATTTGCCAGCTTCGCAATTAGTAAGGTCTTGGGACATATGGAACTAACCACACCCTTAATTATGCTGGGAATCAAACATTGGCTGTACCTAGCACACAAAAAAATGACTTACCAGGTTTTACATTAAAGTTAAAAATTGCTAGGGGTTGCCATTATAACATGTCATTGAAATTACTGGAAATAGATTTACATACAAGGTGTGTAAGAATAGTAAAATATGTGTTTTTTGTTTGTCTGTTTGCTTCGTAAAAGTTTATAAGAAGGCATGGGAATGTACATTTTTGCCTAGGGCTAAAGGATTGTTTTAAATTAGGAAAAAGCTGAAGGTTCAAACAAATGCTTTAAACATATTAAAAAGGCTTCCCAAAAGCAAACTTCAGTTTCAAAGTTGTCTTTCCCAACACCTGGCTTTTCTGATATTCCAGAGGGCCCCTGGAATATCCAGAAAAGAGAGATAAACAGGATTATTTGATATGTTTAGGTACGTGGGATTGCCAACATGACATTCAATCTTCTTTATGTTACATCTTAGTAAATAATACTAATATATAATTCCAAAATTGTATGGGATTTCTAAAATGTCTAAGTATATGCTATCAATCATAATTAAGGTTGTTAAGTTATTCTAAACCATGGAGAGAACCAAACTTCTTTGTCAATTGTGTTTCTAATTATAGCTACTCTGGACATTTTGTTATTCATAGACAATTGCTGTCTTGTTTTAATTCCTTTCAAAAGATGGTTTACAATAAGCTGTAGAACTGGAACAGGTGCTCCCAAATACAGGATTCTGATAACTTTAGAGATTGTACCATTGGAATAAAGCAAAATGTTCAGAACTCATGAAGAGCTATAATGTTCACAAATATCAAGAAAAACCAGAGTTAACTAAATGGACTGAACTCAGAAAACTGCAGCAATCTTCTTGACTTTTGCTTGGAATACTGCTGATCCATGTTTTGTTTTTCAGAGTCAAGGAAATTTATTTTGAGCTATTTATAGTCTTTAATAATTGAGTAAGGTATACTCCTGGGAACAAAATTTAGAGCATGTTTGTTTCTCTCTGCCTGTTTCCTCTAGAATTTAGAACCTATCTGTGAGTATTCTTAAGTTATGGCAATACAGTTGTTTGCATCAGTACAGTAAGAATCCAATTTTTTTATTTGTTTTTGGCAACAGAATGCAATTGGAAAAACTGGTCATTCTACCAAGGCTTTGACTGGAAAATTATGCTTCATTTTAAAGAATCAATCTCAACTTGCAGAGCTGATAAAAGCTCAATGGGGAGACTGGCCTCATACTCTCATCTTTGCAGTCTCTGTACAGGGTTTCTGTCCTATGGTCAGTAAAGAATGTCACTTTTTAATAAGTCCAGGAGCTCCAAGTTTATCTTGGAAACTTAGGAGAGGATCACCCAACTCACAGGTATTTGAGGATAAACTCATGGTTGGGCTCTGCTTTGAAAGGTGTTTTCCGAAATTCCTTGGAGAACAGAGTTCCACCAAAGCCAATCCAAAAGGACTATGTAGAAATAATTATTCTTGCTGTACTTTATGCAAATAATCAGGCCAAGTATAAGACTAAAGTCTACTTTGCAAACCACTCAGTCCTATGATGATTTATTTCTTAACAAACATGAGGACTGGAGAGAGAGAAATCATGTTTCAAAACTTATCATGTATTTGTAATTAAATTCTAAAACTCACTAGTTGTTTTTAAGTTTTCAACTATATTTTTGGAGTAATTCTTCTTGTTCCTGTGAACCAACCAGCAATCTCCAGCTGCAGCTCAGAAAGAATAAGAGGGATGGGTAATGTAAAAACCTGGATCAGTGTTCTAGTTCTGAGAAATTATCCTGCAAATCCTGCCAGGTGATGAGCATAAATAGGATGCCCATCACTCGAAGGTTTCATTTTGAGAAAGTAAGACCAAGGGAGATAAGCGAAGCCAGGCACGATGCACCCAAATTCCAACAAGCATAATTATAGCTGCCAGTTATCTGGCTGTGTCACAATACATCCTTTTCTCTCCCTTATTGGAGGAGGATTCAATTCCACAGCTTCACTTTAGCATTGGGCTTATTATAAGGAGTCCATACAACCCGCTCTACCTCAAGACATATTTTTGTCTCAAACTCAATTCCAAGCTTTGGGTCAAAGCCCTAAGAAGAATAATTGGATCTGAGGGATGCAAAGGCAACTGATAATGAAAATTAGAAGGCACAGTGCAGGTGAGCCTGGCTGATTCTTGCTGATTAGGCAACCCCAAGCTTCCTATTTCATGGATAAAGGCTGCATTAGTATCCATGGCATAAATGGGGTGTAGGGAATTCAAGGCTACTGACAGAGGGGAGAGAGGACATATGTGGATAAGAGCACATGAGTCCCACTCCCTAGAACCCCCTGCCTCATGGGTACAAGCTGCTTTTGGACTCATGGCTGCATCTGCCAAAGTTGCTGCAACTCGAGGATGCAAGACAGAAGAGGGAAAAAGGATACTATTCATTCTCTCTCTCACGCACCCCGGGTGTCTGGTAGGAAGAAAAGGGAACCAGGGATGTCTGCTCCCCTCTTTCTAGATGGGTAGCCATTCATCTTCAGTCTGTACCCTTTTTGAAGACGTCCTGAATCCGTGGGACTGTTTTGTTTTGTTTTGTTTTGTTTTTTCAGACGGAGTCTCGCTCTGTTGTCCAGGCTGGAGTGCAGTGGCACCATCTTGGCTCACTGCAAGCTCCGCCTCCCGGGTTCATGCCATTCTCCTGCCTCAGCCTCCCGAGTAGCTGGGACTACAGGTGCCTGCCGCCACGCCCGGCTAATTTTTTGTATTTTTAGTAGAAACACGGTTTCACCATGTTAGCCAGGATGGTCTTGATCTCCCGACCTCGTGATCTGTCAGCCTCGGCCTCCCAAAGTGCTGGAATTACAGGTGTGAGCCACCTTGCCTGGCCCGTCTGGGACTGCTTTAAAAGGCATCTTATTTTTTCCTTTCTCCTCCTCAGTCCTCTCTTCACAGTTAGGTAATTGTGTCTCTGTACAATGGGACACTCCCCTCAGATGCATCATCCAACCTGGGAAAGGTAATTTCCCAAACCTTAAACTGGTTGGCTTAGGATTGGACGCAGGGGAAGGAAACCAAGAATCCCAATATGCCAGCAAAAGGGTTAAGTTTTACCAGTTGGCCTTCTGGACTCCCTCTCCCTGTGCAAACTAGTAAAAGGACTCAGAATTTTTTAGCAGTCCTTACCTCTTCCCTTGTTGCATTTTGATACGTTTTCTAATAGCCCGGTTTGTCTGTTCTTGCCTTCAGGCCATCAAACTCCAAACAGTCATGCAACCAGAGCTTTGGACCACGGCTGCTTCTGCTGGGAACCTTTAGACAGGCCTCTGAGGGTGTTCTGACTGCCATTTCTCCAAAACAGCCCTCTCTGTCAGCAGAAAGCAGTTAAGATTGGTCTTCATCCTTATCCTTATTCTTAGGACAGTTAGATGTACTTCTTTAGAGGGAGGAATGACACAGCCAGGTAGAAGGGGGTCCCTGGAGAAACTACAAGCAGCCTGCTCACTGGGGTGGAACCTAGGGAAGTTCACGCCATTTGCAGCAGGGAGGAGCCTGGCCTCTCCTCTTCCTGTGTGGAACCTGGGATTCAAGCTGTGTGCAGGAAGCACTCTAGCATGAACCCTGGCCTTTCCGAGTCCTTATTTCCACCTTTTGTTCCTTTTCACGCAATAAAACCCTGCTTTACACACCATTCAAATTGTTTGTGAGCCTAAATTTTTGTGGTTGTGTAACAAGGACCCTGCCATTAGCTGAGCTGAGAAAAAGTCCTGCAACACTTTGAGTCAATTAAACGTCCTTTCTTCATAAATTACTGAGTCTCAGGTAGTTCTTTATGGCAATGGGAGAATAAACTCATACACCTAGTTTTCGCTAACTGAAATAGGTGATGTTATCGCTTTTATTTTACAAATGGTAACACTGAGGCGCAGGGTTGTTAAGTAACTTGATCAAAGTCAACCCAATTAGTGACGGAAGTGAAATTTGAATCCAAGTAGTGTTGTCCAAAAACTGCACGTTGAACCACTACATTATACTCCCTCTTGGAATCTAAGAACACAATGAATTCCTTCTTTCATCTACACAGTATTTTTCCATGGCAGTAACTTGCACTTCACGTTTGACATTCAGTCCTCTTAGGAAATTAACAACTAATTGATCCAGATATTTTCCATATTTAAGTCATTTTCTTATAGGAAATTAGACTTTTGGAGATAAATAAATAGCTTTGACCATTCAGATATATTTAATTTATGCTAAGGGGATGTGGTAATGTATTAAAAAGTGTCCTTGAAGACAGTGTGGGAAATATAAACCTATAAAATAATGCATATAGTCCTCAAGCAAAAGTCATCACGAAACGGGCTGCTTTGTCAAATCTTCACAGTGTTAACTTTTTGACATGCACAAGACACTTTCCTAAGCATTATTTTAATTACGATTAGTCATTTTGGTCATGACATGAGAAAACCTTCCTGGTATCTTTTTGTTGGGAAAATTTAGAAACAGTTACACTATACATGATATTATGGTTAGGGAGTTTAATTGGGCTGTGGGCTTTGAAGTGTTTCATTCCTATTAGTACAGTCCATTCTCACACCAAAATTCGAGTGTATCATTCATTGTCTATGTCTCCACTTACCTAAGGCAGCGCCTCTAATAGAAGAGACATCAAGTATTTTCATTGCCTTCCCTTCTCGTCCCTCTTGCCTGGATGCCTTTATCTCCAAATATGTTCTTCACAGTGTTGTTACCCTTTTATTCCCAAAGTGGGTTGCATTATGTCACTCGCCTCCACAAAAGCCATTATTTCTCCTTAATCTGATTCCAATCATTAATTTTTAATGAACTAAAATTTTCTTAGAATGAGTTTTAAAGGTTTTGATTATTGACTATTATCTTAGTTGCTTTTTCCATTATTTACAATTAATTGTATCACATACTGAGCCCCATCAGCTCTAGAATACTTAACATGCTCCAAACACATTGCTATATTTTTCTGTTTCTGCCAAAAAATATACTTTACTTGTATAAGAAGAGAGAACAGTTAAGGTTATGGGCTTCGTGGTTAGATTGTTTTAGTTTGAATCTTAACTCTAATACTTGCGAGTTGTGTGGCCTTGGGCAGGTTATTTCATCTTTCTGATTTTTCCGTAAATCATTTTCCACAAATATAAGGTAGCTAATGGTAATACCTGTTACACAGGTTGCTATAAAAATTAAATGAGCTAAACATATGAAGTGTTTTTAAAAGTTCCTGACAAATAATGAGCTCTCAAGAAGCAACACATTTTATTCTTCTTTTCACAGCTCAGAATATTTTTCTTGCTAATTTCAATTATTGATATTTCATGTTCCTTTTAAAGAACAGCTAAAATGCCACCTCCATCATTAAGCCTTTGGAAATTTCTCCATATAGTATTAAACGCTGCCTCAGGATTTTTTTTTTTTTTTTTTTTGAAACAGGATCTTTCTGTGTTGCCCATGCTGGAGTGCAGTGGTATGTTCATGGCTCACTGAATCCTCAGACTCCTGGGTCCAAACATTCCTCCTGCCTGGGCCTCCCAAAAAGCTTGGATTTCAGGCATGTGCCAGCACACCCAGCTAATTTTTGTATTTATTTTTTTTAGAGATGGTATCTTGCTATGTTGCTCAGGCTGGTCTTGAACTCCTGGCCTGTGGCAGACTGCCACAATTACTACTTGAGACTGTCACTACGACAGTTACTACTGTTACTTGGGACCGTCATTATGACAGTTACTACTTGAGACCATCATTATGAGACTGAACAAAGGAGGATGAATGCAGAAATGAAAACTTAAACCGTTTTAAAGAAGGGGCCAGGGGAAGAAGAAGAGTGCTCCCTGCTTCTAGTGAGCAAAGGCAGCAGCTGCCCTGAGCTTCCACAGCCCTTCGTAGTTATTGGGTAGAAAGAGCAGGGAGGAGGAGGTAACGATTGGTCAGCTGCTTGATTGATCACAGGTTCACATTATTGCTGACAGGCTTCAGATTTGCCTAATCACAAGAAACACTTGTGCTTGGGTCGTGACTGCCCTCAACATTCCTTCTGGGCAGCAGACGCAGTTTGTCAGTTTGCCAATATCCTGCTTTCATGAGAACAGTTTACTGTTTACTCATATAGCCTCCAGTGGTATACTGAGTTGATCACAACCCTCACTCTTTCGGCCTGGAACATTGGCCTCACCTGGGCCACCCCAAATGCTGGATTTACAGTCATGAGCCACCATGTCTGGCTGCCTCAGTATTTTAGGTTAATTATGTACTAATTTCTTCCCTTTTACTATATTGCAATCTAGTTTTAGGTCTTTTATTAGAAAGAACACAGTGTCTAGCATGTAGTAGTTGATCAATAAGTATATGTTAAATTGGGCAGAAAAATCTTGCAAGATTCCATGCTCAAGAATTGTTTTTCATGGTTATGTAGTAGAGAGCCATAATACTAAAATTAATTTTTGCCTAGAGTTCGCCTACACTATTGTAGAAAAGCACAGTGGAAGGGATTTCATGTCATTTAACGTAGATGCTTTGTCCACATTTTTTTTCAATCATCTGCCTAGCATGCTACAAACTGGCTGCCAATTCAAATATATGCCATGTGGGCATACTTTTGTCATTATCCAAATTGGATCAGATATTCACATATGCAATATGACAATTTGTTCTGAGTCTGGCTTTCTAATAGTAGTGCCTATACAACCTTAATGAATTTTGTTTGTTGTGTACTAACTCAGAGATGGTAATGGCTGGTTTCTTTGAAATACTTTGGGTATAGGGTTTCAAACTGCTTCTACATATCCTACCAAACAGCTAAGGTACCAACATTTTATTCAAGATACTAAATAATCCTCATTCTCTACTTTCCTTGAATCCAAGGGACAGTTGAAAGTAGACAGGCTTTAGATGTTAAATATTTTTCTCACCATTGAAGAAATGTAGGAATGAAACGTACTCCCAAAGCATAATTCAGCTATCTTTAGGACACTCTTCAGTGGATCACTGAGGCTAGAGACCCACTCCTTGGCATGGAACAGGTAAGTTTAAACAATGCGCTCAGCTAAACAGTTTTTCATAGTACTTTTACAGAACTACTTGTAATTCTGCAAATGTTCTGTACTCTCTCCACTCTCCAGGTTGCTATGCATCATGCTCCCTCTGCCTATACGGCCAGTTTTTCTACTATACCCACCTCCTTTTTTAAATCTAACTCTTTCCATCTAAAGTCTCACTTCGACTTTGGAGATGCCTTCTCTGAACCCACCAAACTCAGTTCAGTGCTCCTCCTCTCTGCCCCTATAGCACCCTGTGCTTATACTTCATAGCTCATCCCCCTCTTTATCTGCTTTCCCCCAGCTAAACTGCAAAGAACTGAGACTCACACCATATCGTAGATATCTTTCTATGTCTCATGCTTTGGCATATAATGCCTAATGCTTGATTGTGATAAATAGAAGCTCAATAAATGTGGGATAAATTAGTTTTGCTGTAAAGAAAACAACATTCACATCTGGTCATATTTCTGGTCCTGCCTAACCCAATAGTATATGCATGAAGATACAGCATTCAGTGTACTGGTCCCAAACTGATGAAATTGGTTAGTGGTTAGTTCAGTCTTTGGAGTCACACAAATATATAAATTCAAATTCCAGCTGTGCCACTTACTAGACTTTTGACCTCAGGCAGATTATGTACCCTTTCTGAGCCTCTGTTTTTACATCTGTGAAGTGTACGCCATTCACTGTACTCATATCATAGAGTGGTTATAAGGATTTAATGAGATGCTACATGCAAAAGGTTTCACATAATTCCTGGTGTACAATAAGCACTCCATCAATATTAATTATTATCATTAAGTTTAATTATAGAAAACAGTAGATAAAAAACTTTTAACATGAGAAATTTGAAGAGAATGTCTTTATATGAATTTTTCTAGCTATTAAAGAAATTTGTGGTGCAAAACCTATTGAAACGTATGAAACTAGTTGGTACCTGACAACAGCATCTTTAATGAGCCTAACTTTGTCAGTACTTTTATAGCATTTAGTATAATTACTTATTTTATTTCTAGTAGATTTCCCCTAAGTTTCTCTATTTCCTTCGCTGTAACCCCTAAATTTTGTCATGAGGAAAAAATCACAAAAATGTTAGTGCCAGTGGTTAATTATCCTGTCTGTTCCTTTAGTAGTAACCAAAGTTACCATTAAAAAAATGTATTTTAAGGCCCAGTTACCATATCAGTTTTTCCAGGAAAAGTGTGGGCAGCTTTTATACTGATTTTTCTTATGACCACAAATATACATGTATTTATCTCAACACTGTAATATCCATTTGGGGGACCCTGTAGTTACAATTAATTCTTACTCTAAACATGTCACCTCTTAATTTTTCACTGGTCTGTTTTTCTTACTCATCTGCCCTAAAAAAAGGCCAAGGTTTGTGAAAACAATGAGGTAATACCATTTCACACATAGCCCGTGGAGATGAGGCGCTTTGTGCATGAGGCATTTGGCAGAAACTTATAATAATCTAAAACTAAATGTACTAAATACATCTATGTAAGATCCATAAGGATGTAATAAACCAGCCTGCTGATAAACATGCCCAAATATATTTAGCCTCTTTACAAATTATCAAGATTAGTTATTGTGATATCACATGAGCAGAATTGACTACTATCTTTCCCTTATTTAAATTTGCTCTGCTTCGTCGCTTTTCAACTAAATAGTTATTTTCTTAAACTCTGAGCATCTGTCATACTTATTTGTTTCATTTATATCTGTATTAGTTTGTCCTTACATTGCTTTAAAGAAATGCCTGAGAACAGGTAATTTATAAGAAAATAAGTCGAACTTCCTCACAGTTTCTGCAGACTGTACAGGAAGCATAGTAGCATCTGCTTCTGGGGAGGTCTCAAGAAAGCTCCCGTTCATAGCAGAAGGCAAATGGGGAGCAGTCATGTTACATGGTGAAAGCAGGAGCAAGAGAGAGAGGAGGGAGATGCCACAAACTTTTAAAAGATAAAATTTTGCGAGAACTCATTCACTATTGCAAGGGCAGGACCAAGGGGAAGGTACTAGATCATTCATGAGAAATCCACCCCCGTGATTCCATCATCTCCCACCAGGCCCCACCTCTAACATTGTGGATTACAATCAAACATGAGATTTGAGTGGGGGGGACACAGATCCAAACCATATCAATATGTAATGCAGATAACTTAAAATTGCAACTTTTTATAGGCTCAATTCAAAGAGTATTGACATTTTAGTTTGGGTCAGTAACTGTAATTGTTTTATACTTCTTTAAAAAGAGGTGTAAGCATGACAATCTGTTAATACCTAGTTTCCAAAGAAGCTGCATTGCATATACACAATCCATTATAACTATAGAGAGTCAAAGAAGTCTTTGCATGTCTTCAGTAGATTCCAGTATAGAAAGCAGTGGTAGAGAAAAGCAAACAAGAACCTTTTTTTTTTTTTTTTCTTTCTAGATTTTAAACCAGCAATAGTTTAAAAAAAAAAAAAAAAAAGAAGAAGAAAGAATGTAATTGCATAATGACAAAGGGTTCAATTAAACAAGAAGACTTAAATATCCTAAATTTATATGCACCCAATACTGGAGCACCCAAAATTTATAAAACAAATACTTATTGATATAGGAAAAGACTTTCACACCCTCACAATAATATGGGGGCTTTCAACACCCCACTGAAGGTGTTAGATCAGTGAGGCAGTAAACTGGTAAAGATATTCTGGACTTAAATTTGACATGACCAATTGGACCTAATAGACATTTATAGAATATGTCACCCAACAACCATAGAATATATATTCTTCTCATCTACACAAGACACATACTTAAGATCAACCACATGCTCACCAATAAGGCAAGTCTTAATAAATTTTTTTAAAAATGGAATTATACCAAAAATACTTTTGGACCACAATGGAATAAAAATATAAATAAATACCATGAGGAACTCCTCAAACCACACAATTACATGAAAACTAAACAACTTACTTCTTCATGGCTTTAGAATAAACAACAAAATGAAGGCAGAAATCAAAACATTATTGGAAACAAGTGAAAACAGAAACACAACATACCAACATTTCTGGAATGTGGCAAAAGCAGTGTTAAGAGGAAAGCTAATAGCACTAAACACCTATATCAAGAAGACAGAGATCTCAAATTAACAATTTAATACTGTACTTAAAGAAACTAGAGAAACAAGAATAAACTAGCCCCAAGGTAGCAGAAAAAAAGAAATAACTTAAATCAGATCAACTCTAAATGAAATTGAGACTTGAAAACCCATACAAAGGATCCAAAACAAAAAAATTGGTTCTTTTAGAGGATAAATTAGACCAATTGCCTGCTAACTAGAAAAACAATGAAAAAACAAGGGAGAAGATCCAAACAAGCACAATCAGAAATGGCAAAGATGACGTTACAACTGATCCTACAGAAATACAAAATATCTTCAAAGACTATAATGAACACCTCTGTGCTCACAAACTAGAAAAACTAGAGGAAATCAATAAATTCATAGAAATGCACAATTTCCAGGGATTGATTCAGGAAGAAATTGAGACACTGCAGAGACCAATAATGAGTTCTGAAATTGAGTAAGTAATAAAAACTTACCAAAAAAAAAAAAAAAAAAAAAAAACAAGAGCCCCAGATAAAAATGACTCACAGATTCTACCAGATGTACAAAGTAGAGCTAGTAGCAATCTTACTGAAGCTATTGAAAAAAAATGAAGAGAAGGGATTTTGCCTCAATTAATTCTATTAAACCAGTATCAACCTGGTACAAATATCTGGCAAAGACACAGGGAAAAAGAAAACTACAGGCCAATATCACTGATGCATGTAGAGGCAAAATCCTCAACTAAATACTAGCAAACTGAATCCAGCAGCACACGAAAAAATTAATTCACCACAATCAAGTAGACTTTATTCCTAGGCTGCAAGGTTGGTTCAACATATGCAAATAAATAAATGTGATTCAACACATGAATAGAATTAAAATTTTAAAAATCATATGATCATCTTGATTGGTGCAGAAAAACTTTTGATAAATAGCAACATTCTTTCATGATAAAAACCCTCAACAAACTAGGCATTGAAGAAACATATTTCAAATTAGGAAGTGACATCTATGACAAATCCATAGCCAATATCATATTGAATAGGCAAGAGCTGGGAGCAGTCCCCTTGAAAACCAGAATAAGACAAGTATGTCCACGCTCACCACTCCTATTCAACGTATTACTGGAAGTCCTACCCAAAGGAATCAGGCAAGAGAAATAAATAAAACGCATCCAAATAGGAAAAGAGAAAGTCATGTTATTTCTCTTCACTGAGGATATAATTCTATACATATAAAATCTTAAGGACTCTGATGAAAGGATCCTAGACCAGATAAATAATTTCATTAAAGTTTCAGGATACAAAGCCAACATGCAAAAATCAGTAGCATTTCTACACACCAATAATGTTCAGCCTGAAAGCCAACTCAAGAATTCAATTTCATTTACAATAGACACACACAGAAACCTTAGGAATTCATCTAACCAAGAAAGTGAACTAGCCCTACAAGGACAACTACAAAACACTACCAAATGAAATCATACATGGCATGAACAAGTGGAAAAACATTCCATGCTCATGGATTGGAAGAATCTGCTATAATTTAAATGACCATATGACCTGAAGCATTCTACAGATTAAATACTATTCCTATCAAATTACCAATGCCATTTTTTCACATGATTAGGAAAAAAAACCACTATTTTAAAATTTATATGAAACCAAACAAGACCCCTGATATCTAAAGCAATCCTAAGTAAAAATAAAACTGGAGACATCACATTACCTAACTTGAAATTATAGTACAAAGTTACAGTAACCAAAACAGCATGGTATTGGTACAAAAATAGACATATAGACCAAGAAAACGGAATAGAAACTCCTAAATACAGCCACACACATACAACCAAATGATCTTTTATAAAGTCAACAAACATAAGCAATGGATAAAGGAACCTATGTTCAATAAATGGTGCTGGGAAAACTGGCTAACCACATGCAAAATAATGAAACTGGAATGCTTCCTATCTCCATATAAAAAAGTTAACTCAAGGTGGATTAAAAACTTAAATGTAAGTTCTCAAACTATAAAATTCCTAAAAGAAAACTTTGGAAATACCCTTCAGGACATAGACTTTGGCAAATCATTTATGACTAAGTCCTCAAAAGCAAGTGCAAAAAAAAAAATTGATAAATGGGACCAAATAAAACTAAAGAGCTTCTGCACAGCAGAAGATACTATCAATAGAGTAACAAAGAGTGTACAGAATGGTAAAAAATATTCACAAGGTATGCATCTAGCAAACAACTCAGATCCAGAATCTGTAAGGAACTTAAATAAATCAACAAGAAAAACAACCCCATATAGAAATCTGGCAAACAACATAAAGAGGTACTTCTCAAAAGAAGATATGCAGACATCCAACAGACATATGAAGAAGTGCTTAATATCACTAATCATCAGTGAGATGCAAAACACAACCACAGTGAGATATCATCTCAGTCCTGTCAGAACAGTTATCATTTAAAAGTCAAAATATAACTAATGTTGGTGAGGCTGCAGAGAAAAGGAGATGCTTATATACTGTAAGAATGTAAGTTAGTGCAGCCACTGTGGAAAACAGATTGGCGATTTCTCAAAGAACTAAAAATAGAACTACCATTCAACTGCACAATCCCACAAGTGGGTGTATACCCAAAGGAAAATAAATCATTCTACCAGGAAGACACATGCACTCTTATGTTCATTGCAGCACTATTCACAATAAAAAAGACATGGAATCAACCCAAATTCCCATCAACAGTGGACTGCATAAATAAAATGTGGTACATTTCACAGAATACTACACAGCCATAAACAAGAATGAAATCATATCCCTGCAGCAGCATGGATGTAGCTGGAGTCCATTATCCTAAGCAAATTAACATAGAAAACAAAAACCAAATATTGCATGTTCTCATTTATAAGTGGGAGCTAAACATTAGTCGCACACAGACATAAAGATAAGAACATGAGACACTAGGGACTCCAAAAGGAGTTGGGGGCAAGGAAGGGCTAAAAAACCTCCTACTGGGTATTACCTTCACTCTCTAAGTGACGGGATCGATAGAAGCACAAACCTCAGGATCACAAAATATACCCTTGTAATAAACCTGCACATGTACCCCCTAAATCTAAACTAAAACCTGAAATTAAACAAATAACATGTTTTCTAAGAAGGTTGTATTATTTGGAGAAGACTTCATTTCAAAGTGCCCTCAGGTATGAGAAAAAATATAAAATGCCCTTTAATGCATTATGAACAAATGGAGATGCATTATACAATGTGGTATTCTGGCAGACCTGGATCAAAAAAGATAAATCAATACTTCATGTATATATAACTTTTTCCTTTCAAGAAGCTCAAAGCCTTGTTTTCTTCTTCATCTGAACAAAGTTAAAACAACTCAACAATTCTTACTGAAAACTTCATTTTCTTTTAGTAAGTTTGTATAAATATCAGATACTCTTTTCTTCAAAGCCCTAGTAATCAGCTCTGTACATTTAACTGTAGTTCTGTGTACAGAATGTCCAGGATGTTAATTAGTCTTAAGATTTTGAATGTGTAACAATATTTCAGCATGCAGACTGGAGAAAAGGTACTTTGTTTGAATGCTTCCTTCCTTCCTCTCTGCTGTGTATGTGTACTGTATATTAGACTTCTGAGGAATGTAAGGAAGAGTAACACTCTACTTATCTTCCTGTCAGACTTCTAACGGAAACAGCAACCGAGAGCGTAAGTGAAAGCCAGAATTAAATGAATCACTTGAAAATAGAGATGGCGAAGAAACTAGCTGTTTTAGTGTCTGGGTTTATATTCTTAGATGAGCAGAACTGAATAGAAAATTAAAGTTATCCTGGTTACTTAGTTTGGCTACTTGTTTTCCTCTGAAAACTTTATACCTACCTTACCTTCGAGTACACAGCTATGTTAGTGGTATCAGTGGATGTTGTCCAAAACAGACACATCTATAGCTATGAAAATTGATAGTTAACTGCATAGAAGAGAGAGGAAGGAAACTAAATTTTAGAAAGAACATCAAACTGCAGTCATTAGTTGACCATGATGATTCATTCAATCAATAAATGCATATATATTGAAAGAATATTTTATGCACATGGAATGCATGCATAAATATATGGATAATTGAGAGCATTGCTTGTATGGGGAATAGCAAGGCACTAGGTGTGGCTAAGCGAAGGGCACATGAGGACAGGAAACCAGACAAGAATGCAGACAGTCATAGATTGAAGCCAGAGCTTGGAGGACCTTCAAAGCTGGGAATTTGAATTTTATTCGGGGCTAATAAGAAGCCACCTGAACCTTTTGAGCTTCACATAATCAGATTAATGTTCTACAAACTTCAATCCGCAAAAATGCAAGGTGTGATGGGCATATTCTATTTTTATTTTTGTAACATGGTATATTCATACATATGTATACATATACCATTATATAATATTTATGTATATGATTATATGCTATCTGTAGAGGGGCACACACAAACTGCTAATAGTGGATAACTCCGTGGAAGGAAAATGAGGATCCAGGGAACAACTTTTGGTTTTGGGGTGGAAAGTTACTTTTTACTGTTTAATATTTGTACTGCTTGAGTTTATTTTTACCTATGTGTTAGCCACGGTTCTGTGTAAGCAGAGCCTGAGGCCAGATTATTGTGTTGACACTTTATGTTGGAGGGCAAGTCCAGGGATTTGAGGGTGAAGAATAAAAGGGGGACAAAGGCAAAGCAATGTAAGAAGCAGTGTGAGGCAATGAATTTCTGAGCTGGCTTCTGCTTCACCACTTCTTGTGAGGAGGCACAGCAGGTTGCTCTCAGCAGGTGTGTTTTTATGGCACTGCTGTTGCTGGATTTCTCTAGAAAGCTTAAAAAGGCAGCTTGCTTCTCTGAGTAGTCCTCAGAAGGGAAGGGGAGAGGGGAGGAAGTGTTACTCTTTCTTACTCTGTTATTTGTCGAGTTCACCTCATGCGGAAATAACACCCCATACTTCCAGATTGCATCATCCGGTCACTCAGAGGCCACCCAGGAAGCCAGATCATGCAGTATGGTATCACATTTCATTCATACTCATTAATGGAAGAATGGATTACTGCAATTACACTTGGAGTGAGGGATGTGATAGGTACACAAGACTGGAGCTTTAACTTGGATTGTGGCTAGCTCAGTGCACTCTAAAAAAGGGATGTCCGTGCAGGCTAGGAGTTGGGTGAACAGGTTTGGAAAGAAAGGTGATGATGCAATTTGAGAAGGCACACACGTTTATGTCCTAAAATCTTTGTGAAAGTATCATAAAGAATACCATCAGAAAAAAAATCAGAATGCTTTTAGTAGCAGTAGAAAAGATGATTTGAAAAGGGAAAGAATAATGGTAGAGTGTAGTTAGGAGGCAGTATCATGGCAATTACAGCGAGAGTAGATTAAACCAGTAGAAGGAAAGAAGTAAACCATATTCAGAAAGTAGTATCAATAGGATGAGATTACTGATTGAGTGTATGGAATAGGACAGAAGACGTTAGGAATGTAAGTCTTCTAGATTGGAGTATGGGTAGAGAAAACTGGAGGAAGGACAACTGGACTTGGTTTGGAAGGGGAAACAGAAGATAAAGATAGTCTAGTCTGATAAAGATGCCTTGTTTATGTATATGACTCAAAAAAAAAGGCTGAAGAGTTGTCTTGGATCATAAGAATATGGTAGATAAATTTGAGTTATTTAAATTTGAGGAAATGCAAAGGATCATCAAAGGCTATTTTCATTATCCTGTTTAAAAGGTAGAGCTATATGGACATTTTAGAAATGTATCCATCCAAAATGATTTGAGTCTTAATGCTTAATAAGTGTGTCAGTTTTATTAATCAAAACTAGAGAAGCCATGCCACCAGTAGTTAGCCAACATATATTTGATCCCTGTCATGTACAGATCACCATCTTACTTGCTCTTTATAATAAAGGAAGTGGTAGACAAGATACCATGCACAGATTCTGACAAATACAAGGTAAACCTAAAACATGGAATATTAACCACCCCATTAAAGATACTAAGGATATAATTAATCAAACCGATATATCCCCAAAGCAGCAAAAACATACATGTATAGTTACTATGCATATGTTAAAAATACTTTTTTTTTTTTACTAATGTGAACAGAGTTGTTCTGCAACAAGTTTTTTTTGCTATGTTTAACATATAACAATAGTTATGCCAATAGTAGTAGTATTTTGATTGATCATAAATTCTCTTTTCTCAGGTCTAGAAGGTCCAGATAGAAACCATTATAAAAACCAATATTTTCAGGCCAAATATACAGTGATGGGAATATTTGGCTTAAAGATAGTGAATCTTGTCTGTATAGATAATAAACCTGGGTAATTCAAGACTAAATGATAAGAGCTGACTTTTTTTCCTCTGAACTAAAATGACTATGATTAATTGAATAATTACTATGTGTGGGACTCTCTGTCCAATTCTTTAAAGATTTATCTCATTTCATACTTACAAATTGCTACAAGATAAAAATTATTATACCCATTTTACAATGAGGAATCTGAGGCTCCACAGGATTTAGTAATGTTCCCAAGGATGTACAGCCGGAAGTGGTAGTCATGATGAAAATTGTGGGAGCCAATATTAGCACCCACCAATGTATTCAGTTCTCTTTTTCTTCCAGGTACATGAAGAATTACACTTTCACACCTTCTTGAGGTTAGAAGAGAACGTATGGCTAGTTTTGCCTAAGGTAAAAAGATCAAAAGTGAAATATCTCTTTCAGGACAAAGCATGGAAGTGTTCATGCTCAACTTCCCAGCCCTGTCTTCCAATGTTGCAATGGAGTCTGGAATTTTGTATTAAGCTGAAAGCATTTTGACTTGACGGAGCTTTCATAAGGCTGAGTGATGATTGTGTGGAGCAGACAGAGTTCCTCAACTTTTGGTTTCTCAATGTATCTGTGGTTAACCTACAGTAAATAAGTAACAGTAGTAAGAAATAAGCCTTTGCTATTTTATTTAAGCCACTGAGATTTTGGAGTTTGTTCTTCTTACGTAACAACTTAGCCTGTTTGAATTGACATAGAGTCTACATGTTTTTGCTCTATATTCTGTATTATTTCCACCATGCACCACATAATTGTTTCTTCTTTTCCACTTTTTGCCACAAACACTGGCTTCTTATTAATTTCATTTCTTAAGTAGAATGGTGAGAGGCAGGGAAGTCTCTGCCTGGATTTCTTCAATTAAGCTGAGGGAAATCACAGTGCCACGAAGGAAATCAACTTCCTTATACAGAATCTATTGCAAATGCATGCACACAAAATCATTTTTTTTATTCGCACAAATTTATGGGAGTACATGAAAAATTTAATTACATGTATATAACACATAGTGATTAAGGCAGGGTACTTGGTGTGTCCATCACCTGAGTGCAGTACATTTTTGTTCAATATAATCACCCTACTCTGCTATCAAACACTAAATTTATTCAATGTTTTATTCAGTTGTACCTATTAACCAACTTCTTTTCATCCACCCTATTCCCCAACTCACCCTTCCCAGTGTTTATCTGTCTGTCTTTCCACTCTCTACCTCTGTGTGATAAAATACATTAGCTCCCACATATATATGAGAACTTGTGATATTTGTCTTTTTGTGCTTGTGTTATTTCACTTAAGATAATGACCTCCAGTTCCATCCATACTGCTGAAAATGACAGAATTTCATTCTTTCTAATGACTAAACCATATTCCACTATGTATGTATACCACATTCTTTTTCTCATCCACCCTTTGATAGATACTTAGGTCAGTTCCATATCTTTGCTATTGTGAATAGTGCTGTAATAAACATGTAACTTCAGGTATGTCTTTAATATATTAATTTCTATATTTTTGGGTAGATACCCAGTAGTGAGATTGCTAGATCAAATGGTAATTCTATTTTTAGTATTTGGGGAAATCTCCATACTTCTCTCCATAATGGTTTTACTAGTTTACATTTCCATGAACAGTGGAAAAGAGTGCCCATTTTTCCTGCATCCTTGACAACATCATTTCCTTTTTGTCTTTTTAACAATAGCCATTCTGACCTGAGTAAGATTCTCTCTCATTGTAGTTTTAATTTTAGTTTATCTGATGATTAGTGATGTTTACCATTTTTTAATATGTTTGTTGGCCACTTGTATGTCTTCTTCGGGGAAGTATTTCTTCATGTTCTTTGCCCACTTTTTAATAGAGTTTACTTACTTCTTTCTTGTTGGGTTCATTGAGTTTCTTGTCGATTCTGGATATTAGCCATTTGTCAGAGCCATAGTTTGCAAGTGTTTCTTTCCATTCAACACCTACTTCTTCAGTCTGTTGATTTATTTATTTTGCTATTCAGAAGCTTTATAGTTAAGTCCCATATGGATGGATGGAGATACATATATATATATATTTATTTATTTATTTTTTGCCTGTGCTTTTGAGGTCGTAGTCATAAACTATTTCCCTAGACCGATGTCCAGAAGAGTTTTCCCTAGGATTTCTTCTAGTATTTTTATAGTTTCAGGTCTTACAGTTAAGTCTTTAATTCATTTTGAGTTAATTTTTGTACATTGTGAAAGGTAGAGGTCTGGTTTCATTCTTTCACATGTGTCTATCCAATTTTCCCCACACTATTTATTGAAGAGGGTTTCTTTATCTGATGTGAATTATTGTCCCCTTTGTTGAAGATCAGTTGACAGTAAACATATGGTTTCATTTCTGGGTCCTCTATTCTGTTACATTAGCCTATGTGTCTATTTTTCATATCAATACTATGCTGTTTTGGTTACTATAGCATTGTAACATATTTCGAAGTCAGATAAAATGGTGCCTCCACTTTTGTCTTTTTTCTCAGGATTACCTTGTCTATTTGTGCCCTTTTTTGGTTCTATGTAAATTTTAGAACTGTTTGTTTCTAATTATGTGAAAGAATGCCTTGGTATTTTGATAGGAATTACATTGACTCTGTAGAGTGCTTTGGGCAACATGGCCACTTTCATGATGTTAATTCTTCCAATCCATGAACATGGGCTGTTTGTCCATTTGTGTGTGCCATCTTCAATTACTTTCATCAGTTTTTTGTATTTTTCTTTGTAGAGATCTTTCACTTCCTTTGCTATTTTTTTCCTAGGTATTTTACTTTTATAGCTATTGTAAATGGTATTGAATTCTTGATTTCTTTCTCTGCTAGATCATTTGGTGTGTAGAAATGCTACTGATTTCGTATTTTGATTTTGCTTCCTGAAACTTTACTGAATTCTTTATTAAATCTAAGTTATTTAGTATTAAGTTTTTAGCTTTTTCTAGATATAAGATCATATCATCACCAAAGAGAGACAATTTGACTTACTCCTTTTCAATTTGGATGACTTTTATTTATTTCTCT
This sequence comes from Macaca nemestrina, assembly GCF_043159975.1. Taxonomy (NCBI): domain Eukaryota; kingdom Metazoa; phylum Chordata; class Mammalia; order Primates; family Cercopithecidae; genus Macaca; species Macaca nemestrina. Next base: position 61,444,569 of record NC_092145.1, read on the forward strand.
TACCTAATTGCTGTGTCTAGGACTTCTAGAACTATTTTGAATAAGAGTGGTAAAAGTTGGCATCTTTACCTTGTTCCAGTTTTTAAAGGAAAAGATTTCAATTTTCTCCCATTCAGTGTGATGTTAACGGGGGGTTTGTCACATAGGACTGTCTTAGTCCATTTTTGCATAGCTATAGATAAATACCCAGGGATGGATAATTTATAAAGAAAAAAGGTTTATTTGGCTTATTGTTCTGCAGGTTGTATACGAAGCATGACAACAGCATCTGCTTCTGGTGAGGACCTTAAGTAGTTTCCAATCATGGTGGAAGAGGAAGAGGAGCAGACATCACATGGCAAGAGGGTAAGAAACAGATAAAGAGGGAAGGGGTGCCACGCTCATTTAACCAACCAGTTGTGGTGGTGTAAACTAATAGGTCAAGAACCCACTCATTACCTTGGTGATGGCACCAAGTCATTCATGAGGGATAAAATCTCATGACCCAAACACTTGCCATCAAATTCCTCCTCCAACATTAGGGAACAAATTTCAACATGAGATTTTAGGGACACAGATATCCAAACTACACCAATGGTCTTTATTAATTTGAGGTATGTTCCTTCTATGCCTCGTTTGTTGGGGTTTTCTATGAAGAAATATCGAATTTTATCTAATGTTTTTTCTGCATCTACTGAGAGGATCTTATGGTTTTTGTCATTCATTCTCTTAATGTGATATATTATATGTATTTATTTGCATATGTTGAACCACTTTTGCATCCTTGATGTAAGTTCCACTTGGTGATGGTGTATTATCTTCCTAATGTGCTGTTGGATTCAGTTTGCTGGTATTTTGCTGAGGATTTTTGTGTCTGTGTTCATTTGGGATATTGGCCTGTAGTTTTCATTTTTTTCATTGTGCCCTTGTCGGTTTTGGGGTCGGGGAAACGCCGGCTGGATAGAATGAGTTACAGATAATTTCTTTTTTTTTTTTTTTTTTTTGAGACGGAGTCTTGCTCTGTCTCCCAGGCTGGAGCACACTGGCGCGATCTCGGCTCACTGCAAGCTTCACCTCCCGGGTTCGCGCCATTCTCCTGCCTCAGCCTCCCAAGTGGCTGGGATTACAGGCGCCCGCCACCATGCCCGGCTAATTTTTTTATGTATTTTCAGTAGAGAAGGGGTTTCACCGTCTTAGACAGGATGGTCTCGATCTCCTGACCTCGTGATCTGCCCGCCTCAGCCTCCCAAAGTGCTGGGATTACAGGCGTGAGCCACGGCGCCCGGCCAGATAATTTCTTCCTCCTCAATTTTTTTTGGAATAGTTCTCGGGAAGATTAGTATTAGTTCTTCTTTGTAGGTTTGGTAGAATTTGGCTGTGAATCTATTTGGTCCCTGGCTTTCCTTTATTGGGAGACTTTTTGTTGCTGATTCAGTCTTGCTACTCATTATTGGTCTGTTTAGGTTTTCTACTTCTTCCTGATTCAACCTTGGTAGGTTGTTCATTTCTGGGAACTTATCAATTTCCTTTAGGTTTTCTAGTTTGTTAGTGTATAGTTGTTCATAATAGTCTTTGATAATCTTTTAAAATTTCTGTGGTATTAGTTGTAATGTCTACTTTTGCATTCCTGATTTTGCTTATTTGGGTCTTCCCCCTTCTTCATTTGGTTAGTCTAGCTAGAGTTTATCAACTTGGTGTATCTTTTCAAAGAACCAACTTTTTATTTTATTAATCCTTTGTATTTTTTTAGTCACTATTCATTTATTTCTGCTCCGATCATTATGATTTCTTTTCTGCTGCTAATTTGGGGTTTGGTTTGTTCTCGCTTTTCTAATTCCTTGAGGTGTATTGTGAGATTGTTCATTCATAATTTTTTAACTTATTTTATGTATGCATATATTTCAATAAACTTTCCTCTTAGCATTGCTTTGCTGTATCACATGGTGGCCAGTTCTTGGGCCTCCAGGTGGTTTGCTTGGATGCTGGTGATGACAGCAGTAGGCTAGGTGTGTGTGAAGGTTCCCAGGTCCCTGGGAAGCTGGTGTGATGTGGGTGATGGCAGTAGCAGTGGTGGAGCCATCCACTGGAACCCCAGCGGTCTGTGCTGGTGTTGGCAGTGGCTGTGACGGTTGATTGGGCCAGTCCCCTGGCCTGCTTGTGGCACATGTGGGTGTGTGATAGCTATGGTGATATCAGCAGGTTTGGTTGGCCCAACATCAGATTCCAAGAGGAGTGTTTAGGTACCAGTGGTGTAAACTAGACTGTTCAGTTTCCAGGCCCCTGAATGGCATGTTTGAGTACTTGGGGAAGCTGTCCTCAGTTTTCCTGTTAGTGTGTTTAGGCTCTGGCTATAATAGACATGGGCAGAATGGCCCCAGCCTGCTGGTGAAATGCTCACGTGTGGGCAGTATCAGTTGCCTTGTGGGCCTGCTACCAGGGAATGTGGAACCCCTTTCAGTTAGAACGACAGAGGCAGGTAGCTAGGGGGAGTGTGCTTTGCTCACATCTTCGTCCCACAGCAGCACCCACAGGAGCAGTGGGATTTATCCTCGGAGCACATGAAAGTACCCAGGCTCCCCTCTCCCTCCTTGACCTGGCTGAGACAGCATCAGCCCCAGCCCCAGGCAGGACACAGACATTTGGAGGCGAGGCTTTCAGAATACTGCTGACCCTGGGCTTGGCACTAGAGAGACAGGGTAACTCTCAGCTGGAGCAGCATAGGCAAGTAACTGTGGAGAGTGCAGTTCGTGCCTTTTTCCCACAGCAACCAACTGCAACAGTGGCGGGATTTGTCGTCAAAGCAGGTGAAAGTGTCCACTTCCACTCTCCCTCCTTGGTCTGGTGGTGGCAGTGGCAGCATGGCAAGGCAGTACACAGTCCTTTAGGGGCTTGGCTTTCAGAATGGTGCCAACCTGCAATTGCTCAGGACATAGATGACTGTGAGACTCTGTGTGAGTTCCCTGTTTGAAGCAATGCCTCAGTGCAGTTTCTAGACAGCTCCCTGTGTTCGTCTCAAGGTCCATGTGGGTTAAGGAGTTCTCCCATAACTGAGATTGTAAAAGATCATGGCAGGAATTTGAAGTCCTGGAGGTTTCTCTCTTACCGTTTTGCCATCTGGGAGGCTTCTCCTGGCTCCCAGCCTATCCTGGCCTGGCAGACTGCCTCACTTTCCTCTCCTTACTTGCTTTCGGGAATTCTCTTCACTCCACTGTTGAATCCCAGTGTTCTTTTTTAGGCAATCTATTCAAAATGTTAACATCTACTTGTAATTGTGGTTCTTTTCCATGGAAGGAGGTGTGTACTAGCTGCATCTAGTCAGCCAACTTTCTGCCATTTTCTAGAAAATCATTTTATGTCATTAACTTGATCTGAGAGCTGCCAGGAGAGAGAAATACATATTTGTCTGGGAATCCAACTTCCCACTCAACCTGCAAGCTCAATGGCACTCACAGGGTACATGTATTTTGCCACATTCCTGGGGTCCGGATGTGTCAGTATGCAGCTTACGATGGAAGTTGATCTTCAGCGAATTGACAACTCACTAGTAAGTTCTGATGTAAAAGTAGTCACAGTCTACATGAACACTTGTGTCTTCCTTGAAGTATAATATGACATTTTGATATTCAGCCGAAGTACATGCTCTTCCCTCATAGCTTGGATGTACCCTAAAGGACATGCTGAGAAGTAAAATGAAAATTAAGGTTGTGCTCCTGGAATTGGTTTAGGATCAACATTTAAAAATAAAGTTTATGTCAACAGACTAGAGTTACATGAGAAAAGCGACGTGATTGTAACTCATCTAGATCTGACTCTAATGAATAAATGAATTAGAGAGCACAGCCATTCTGATCATGACCTCTGGTAGCAATGCTCGGGCTAAGTTTCTCTATTAGTCATTATGATGTGATTAAATTCATTATTTCTATCAATGTTTGGCATGACAGGCATAAGGTTTCTATGGGCAACCTTATCTAGAGATAGAAGAATCAAGTCATCTTCCTTGTGGATTCGCCTTTAAATGTTAGCAAGACTAACTTTATTTTGCAAGTCCACTGGAATGTCTAAATGTTGTTTTGAGATACAATGTAATTATTATGCTAAACATAAATATTTCCAGATAAAATCTAATTTCAATTAAATACCTACAAATAGACTAATCCTCAAAAAAGTTGTGTCATTTTTGTTAGGAGAGCAGCATGTCCTAATTTTTTTTTTTTCCTAGATGGAGTCTAGCTCTTGTCACCAAGGCTGGAGTGCAATGGCACAACCTTGGCTCACTGCAACCTTTGCCTCCCGGTTCAAGAGATTCTCCTGCCTCAGCCTCCCGAGTAGCTGGGATTACAGGTGCCCAGCACCACGCCTGGCTAATTTTTGTACTTTTAGTAGAGATGGGGTTTCACCATAAGGCAAGGCTTCTCTCGAACTCCTGACCTCAGGTGATCCGCCGACCTTGGCCTCCCAAAATGCTGGGATTACAGGCATAAGCCACCATGTCCAGCCCCTAATCTTTAAATTCTATTTTGTTTTACATATAGTTTGTTTTCACAATTTTTCTCCCTTAAAATATAAAATATAATTTAATTGTCTATCATCTTACAATTCAATCTTGAGACTTTGCTAATGTCAAAACACCAGAGTAAATTGTGATTTGGAGACAGCTATGGCATTCAGATATCAAATTGTAGCCAAAGTATTATTTTAGAGTTCAATGATGATATCTAAAGCATATTATTCAAGACATATTTTGAAGTGATTAGTCATTTTACTATTTGCATGGAAAATCTCTGATGCACTACTTCAAATCTCTTCACCTTACCTCTTATTTCAGCCATCTTTGCAGTAACCAGTTCCCCATGGACTTTGACAAACTTCGTGTAGGTGATACCTGACAGCATCTCACCACAAGCCTGTGCTAAATGCCTGTTGCTTCCTGCCTTGCACTTCTCTGACACCACAGCACAGGCCACGATGAGAACTTGCTCACTACTCAGACAAATGCAAACTGAAAGTGCAGGGGAATTTAATGCTTCACAGATTAGGCCTTGACTGATAAGAAATGAAATTCTATGGATAAATGCTTTCTTGTATCTTTCCCTGAATAGACCATTCTGAGAAGCATTCCCTAAGCCTCCTCACAAAGTTAAGCAACAGCGAGCAACCAATGACCTCTAGGAGTGGCCACTTTTCGTAAGGTATTCTTGGATTGGCTTTTCCTCCTTCCCTGTTTCACAAACTCCATCCCTCAATCCTGCTCCCTGGATCATAGTTTAAAATAAGCTATTGCCTCTGGCTTTTATTTTTGGGAAACTGAGGCCAAGACATTATATATATTTATTAATTATGTTCAGACAAACTCTAAATGTTTATCACAGCTTAGTGATTACAATATAATAAGAAATATTTAAGCAATGCCCACTAAAAGAAATTTCTAATTCATCTACTTCTTTTTTTAAAAGAAAAGTTACTGTATCAGGGAGAGAACAAATTTATTCAAGATAGATAACAATAGGGATTATATACAAATGACACATAAGGCTGATAAGCACATAACAAAGGAAGTCTTTGTTTGCTTATTCACTCATTCATCCATTCAGAGAATATTTATTGAGTGTATATCAGATGCCAGGCACTGTGCTGGGTATTAAGAATATAAATGTAAATATAGTGGATACGGTCCCTGTCCTCATGGAGATTATAATTTTTAGATTTTATAGTGGTCAATCAGAGACAGATCTAAGAAATTTAATCAGCAGAGAAAAAATGAAATCGTTTTTCAGCACAACTTCCACCCTCGCTCCCAAATAATTTCAGAGGTAAATATATAGGTAAAAGTAGAGGCTACAGAAAAAAAAAAAAAAAAAAAGAAAGAAAAAGAAAAAGAATAAGAGTACTTAGTAGAGTTAAGAGCCCACGCCAGCAATAAAGAAAAGTTCTTGATTATAGCCATCGGAGCAGTGCCCTATGCATTGTTGCTTTAATTCTTCTCTGGTGTTGAATCTGTAAATGGTCCTGCTCATGGACTCTCTTGCTACAACAACACTCAGCATTCCCTCCCAATGAAGTTCTTGCCAGGCTATTGTCAACTTTGACTCCCAGAACTTAAGCGCAATAGGATGTTTGTCACCTATACCGGATTTGCAGTTGTACAACCAAGAAGGCAATTACTCAAGAAACTCTTTGAAGGAAGGAAAAAAAAAGACTGAGGACTTTCCACGGTACTCTAGCTATCCAGATTAATTTGGGTCTGGGTTTAAAATACCATCTAAATTATGCATTATGCTCTGGGGTTGACTAACACTTTTCTCAAGCTTGCAGGACTGCCATCTCACTCTAACCTTATGTGACTAGTTGTGAGTAACAATGCTTCGTGTCTCAGTATGTTAGGGCATTGACATCTCCTTCTAAGTGTTTAATCTCAGGGCCCCCTAAAGAGTTCACAAAGCAAGGGGTAGTAAAACGGGGTGAGGAAATTATGTTAAGAAAGCTCATATATTAAAATAAAGTTTATTTAAATAAAGACTAACCAAACTGCTTAGAAAATGAGACTTTCTTGTTGATTGCTCTTTCTATTTATTGGAAGGTTAAAGAAAGTATTTTGTGTTGAGATATTTTTCACAATGACAGGTCTTTAACCTCCCCTAATAATAAATGTAATAGAGTAAATATCCAATTATCTCAATTTTGTGTTTGAAGTCTTGGATAATAATCGCTAATACAAATATCAGCTATTGGCCACGGTGCTAAGTGGTTATGGAATTATGTCATTCAAACCTCACAATGAAACAATAAGGCAGATACTATTATTAGCTACATTTTACAAGTGGCTCAGAGGGGGTATGAAACAGGTCTAAGGCCATATAGCTAGTCAGTGGCAGAACTGGAACTTGAATCTAGATACAAAAGAAGATGATTTATATAGCAGATAGATGATAGAGATCTAACATGTAATAACTGATATTTTTGAAATATGGAGCAGAAATTACCCATAAAAATTGAAAGACATAACAAAAGCAAACTTTTCAGAAATAAAGGAAACTTAACCTTGTAGATCAAAAGGGTACTTGGAAAAATTGTTAGAAAATGCTTAAGAACAAGATATATTCTTTAAAAAAAAATTACACTTTTGGGATATGTGTGCAGAACGTGCAGGTTTGTTACATAGGTATATATGTGCCATGATGGTTTGCTGCATCCATTAACCCATCATCTACATTAGGTATTTCTCCTAATGCTATCCCTTCCCTGGCCCTCCACCCCCGACAGGCCCCGGTATGTGATGTTCCCCTCCCTGTGTCCACATGTTTCATTAAGAACAAGATATATTCTTATAAAATCTTTGAACTTCAAGGACAAAGAAAGAAACAATTATTTCAACAAAGGAAATAGATGACTTACCAAATGAAGCCCCATGGCTGGTCTCAAAAATCTCATTGAGAATGGATTTAAGATAACAGTAGAACAAATCAGTATAAAATGCTGTAACCCAATAATTCTGTATCCATCTAGAATGATGTTTATTTTAAAGGTCAAGAAAACATTCTCAAATGTGTAACAGCTCAAGGGTTTTAGCATCTATACATGCTTCTTGAAAAATCTTGAAAAAAGTGGTCTTTGTTAATATCAAGTTTTGCTTTACAAGAGAAACAACATTTGAGGTACTTTCCTGGAGACTTAGTTTGTAGTACACCAGAAAAATTGTCCTTGACAAATATATTTTTGTAGCAATTCTAGTATTAGAGATTTCTCTAAATTAAAATGAATTTCTTTTAAAATGCAAATACTTATGGGAAAGCTAACATATTAAAGCATTTCAGTCATTGACCACACCTTAATGAATACATTTAATTGACCACTTTCTTCCTCCTAACAGGTAAGCTGAGGTCAGGTGAACCTGCTGCTTAAGAAATTTGATGTGATGGGAAGAACATTTTGGAAGGAAGGTAGGTGAAGAAGCCTGAGCGGGATACAAAGCAAAGCCAGAAAGCATTTGTGTGCCCTTAAGACAAAATGACTACTTTAAAGTTTTGTTTAAGATATGTTTAGCACAAGTTAAATGTAGAAAATTGAACAATGTCTGGAATGAGTCCAAAACATACACTGAAAATATGTTAAACATGAATCATTGATATTGTTATCCTCTCATTTTCTTTTATATATTTCTTCAAAACATACTATTCAGAAACAAAGTCATGTTGACTAAGTGTTCCAGTTTTAAAGTTTTATTTAAAATTATCCTTCTTAATTCAGCAAATGAGATCTATACTCAGGTTGAACTATAATAATGGATATTAAGTATCATCAACAAAGAAAACATATCTAGTGTATATTTCATCCCAACAGTAACAGATTATTCCTGGCTAGCTAAGGCACAAAATAATTTTATTATGGCTTTTTAGCTCTTTAAGAAATTAACTACAACAGTATGTGGGCATTCATGTCTGTCACACACTTAATATTGCAACAAATATATAAAAGGGTGACCCTGACTCATAATATTTAAACTTTAGTACTTAAACAATTGAGTGCATTCTAATGAATATGTAAAATAGAATTTTCACTTTGAGTGCTATGGAGTTGTATGACTTCCAACAGCTTAGAAAGGGCAAAAAAAGAACATAGGTTAAGGAACCCAGAATTTAAATGATACCATGCTACATACTCAGCACTAGGTCACATAATAATGTTCAGAAGGCTCAGAATTATGTATAGATAATATCAGAGTCAGCTCTAGCAGGAAATGTAGTTACACCACATTGCAAGAAAACACATTCTCTGTAGGAAAAAAATAAAAGCCACTGTAATATTTGTGAAGGGGCAAAATCAAAATCCTAACTAGCATTCTACCACTATTCCAACAGCTTTCTTTTCCAGGTACTTTTATACAAGACGTGATACAATATAGTGGTTAATAGCATGGATTCTAGAATCTGATTGTCTGGGTTCAAATTCCACCTCTGCCAATTAGTAGCTGCTTGACATAGGGCAAATTGCTTAACTTCCCTTTGCCTCAGTGTCCTTATCTGTGAAAGTGAGAATAATTTGAATACCAATGTCTTGTTGCTATTACAACGATTAAATAAGTAAAAATGTATAAAGCTGTTAGAACAGTGTTTGCCACGTAGTAAATACTATGCGATACTATATGATAGCCATTTATCTATAGAATTAACCTTGAGGTTTCTTAGAAATCATTATTCTCTTGAAGCTTAAGTACCAATGATTTTATCTTGCAGTCCACATTTTTTAAAGCTGCCATTAATCCACCAACAACATCTATGCTTTCTAGGTAATATGAGACTTATCATGACTTCCGAAATCACAAAATTAATCATTATACAATTAACTAAATTATCCATGAAAAGTGGATAATGACACCAAACCTTCATTAACGACACCATTTGACTTTAGTAACAAAGGATACCAAAGCTTCATCAGTGAGGTTGATTTGGGTGTCAAATGATATCAAAGCTTCATTAATGATAGTTATAAAGAAAAGGTAGAAGTGAGGATATCATTTTGAACATCCTGAAAAAGACAACCTAAAATCATGTTTGCTGATAGATATTTTACTTCTAAGGACAAATTTTCTTGGGAGTAAAATAAAAAGGAGAAATGCAGATGGTCATATACCACACTTTGGACAAATATCTGCAACAGATTTTTTCAGTCATGTGGGGAAAAATCCAGATGTAGAATGTTAAATGTGATTTGTATTGGACATTAAGGCCATGAAATCTTTTGGGGAGGAGAGAATTCTATTTAACTATTTAGAGACATACAATACATTTCCTTAATTAAATTTTGCTCTAAAAAAGGATTATTTCTGATTCATCTACTGATCTAAAAAATACTCATTTTTATCCCACCTACAACCTGTGATAAAAATTGTCCTTATGGTGTCATCTTTGGTGTGTCAGATAGGAAGAAATGGCATTTTAGTAACCTTAAAGCTGTAGGATGTTTTCAATATCTTACTGTTAGATAATCTAATTAATTCGTTATTTACTGAAGCACTGTGTTTATCTCTACCAGCTTTAGGGCATTCCTGTAAGACACAAATGGCTTAGTATCACAGGATAAGCATTTGTTGTACTATTCCTTAGTTTCATAATACATGGGAAAGACATAAAAACATGGTTCATTACCAGAAAGAATTCTAATAACCAGCTATGTACAAATATGGAATCAATGGGTGTTGGAACATATTTATTTTTCACTTATCCACCTATACGGTCTTCTTTGATCATCTTTCATCTTCCTAAGATTCCTCTACCATCTTTCCCTCTCTTCTTTTACTCTTCCCCACAACTGCTCCTCTTTGTCTGTCTGCCCTCCACCTCCCCACATTATTCTGTCTCTATCCTGGAGGGTCCTGTCTCTATCTTGTTTTTCTCTCATCCAGTCCACTCTGTGTGCCTCTTTCATGTTCATCTCCTCAAAATCCTGCTTCCAGCAAGTTACTCTCCAGCAAAAGATCTCCACTCCTAAAGAACATTATGTGGGGCCTACCATTCAAAATCCCCCATCCTCTACCACAGGAATGTAATTCAAGCAGGCTGTGGAATCAGACTCCTTGGATATAACTAAGAAAATATTTATTTTTAAAAGAATACAGAAGAACAAAAGAGAGATATTCCAAGAATCTCTCTAATGTTACGGATCTTGCTTGCTGGGCATAGCACTCCAGGATAATGTGCTTTCTCCAAGGCCGTTCACAGTCAATTGAATGGGAAAGGAAAGGATAGTTCCCAACTCTATCCACAAGGGGGCAGAAAATACCGACGTAGGGGTTACGTAGCAGCTAGCCAGTCTGCAGGAGGGAGAACATGTTTTCCCATTGAGGAGGGTATCCAACTGTCTCTTGGGTAAAGGTCAAACTCCAGAATGATCTTCGGAGTTTGGTAGAAATGCAGATGTCTGTTTTCTACCCGCAGGGGATTTTGATGCAGTAGTCCTTCAGATTTACTCTGAGAAATAATGATAAAATATAAAAACATACAGCATTGTGCTCTTCACTTCAATAGCTTCATACCTTTTCTCTGGCTGTTGCCAATTTTTATAAGGCTCTTTTCTTCTATATCTGCACCTGTGAAAATCTTTTTCATCCTTCCAGGCTACTCCAAATGTCATCTTCTCTTTGATGTCTTCCCAGAGACACATTCTCCACTAACAAATTATTGCTCTTGATGCAAGGAATGGAATATGGAGAATTCTCAGTACCAGGGCAGGGGCATGTCAGGGACACTGTGATGGGACTGCTGAGATTCTGTTGAAAGGTGGGCTGTAGTTTTTTATTTATTTTATTTTATTTTTATTTTTTAACTGAAGTTCTTAAGTTTTCCAGCTGCTTGTTGACTCAAATTAAAATTAGCTCAAGGACTAGTAGCTGACTGAAACACTTGGAAAATAACCCACGTCAGGCCCCCAGTCAGGGCAGTTGTTTCCAATTGTTGTGTAAATTGGAGTTACCTAGGGGTATTTTACAACTCCTGCTACCTGGACATCCACCACCAGGCATTCTAATTTAGTTGATGTAGAGTGTAACCTGGGAGTCAATAATTCTAAAACACCCTCAGGAGATTCTAATGTGTATCAAAGTTTGGAAACTACTAAATTAGAGAAATATCAATATGTCTAAAGCAATTAGCAGAAAGATTGTCAGCCATATCAGAGCAGCAGACTTGGGATGGGGAGAAGGGAAAATGAACTGGTTCTCAATAGTCATCTCCACAAAGACAGCTGTAGGGGAGTGGGATTAGTAACACTAAGGGGGTATGGATATCTGATTGACCATGGGCAATTGAACGTAAATTGCATAAAAGCAGGTCATTGGCAATGATACTCAGGATGGACTGAAAGGTACTCTACAGATTTTAAGTGGGTAGATTTAAACTTAGGGATCCCAGATGCATCTGATTCCAAGTCCATGTTCCTAAGTTTTCTACCAGTTATCCAATTTACTATTCATCAGAATCCCTGGAAAAATCATTAAAAGCATCATTTCTTGCATTCTCATCCCCTAACAAATGTTTGTGCAGGTTGGTATTTAGTAGCAGAAACTGTTAGTACTTTTGTCTTCCAGAATAATGTACTTTGAACTCCAATATATAAAACTGTTACAGGTAGTTAGGCATGAATTGGGCAGGAGCAGGTTCTTCCCCTCAGCCACTAAATATGTTATTTAGTGGTTATCACTAATGCAATTATCGCATTGCCTGTCTAAAAGTGATAAATTGGCAGCTGGCACTGGGGAGAGACCATTTCCTGATGGTCCATACCTGTTAACATTAAAGTGTCAAATAGGGCAGACCCCAGGGAGAAGAAACTTCCTGAGCATGCACATTAAGAAACAAGAATGGCAAAGCATAATCTGCTGAGTACACTCCACCGGAAAAGGGAAGAAAGCCTCAGATGGGCACGCATGCAACTTCATAAACACACTGCACGTGCTCACTTCCCAAGGGTAAGATGGGCTCTGTGCATGCGGGCAGCTCACCCCATGGGAAAGAGGCAAGCCAATAAAAGTCCTAGGATCATGATTAAATGGAGCACTTGACGCTCTCTCTCTTCAATGTTCGTGCACTCTCTTGGATCTCTTCCAAATGAACTTTCTTTTCTGTTCTAAGGCCTTTTAAATAAACTTTCACTCCCGCTCTAAACCTTGTGTCAGTCTCTTTTTCTGCTTTATTCTCCTCAGTCGAATTCTTTCCTCTAAGGAGGCAAGAATTGAAATTGCTGCAGACGTGTACAAATTTCCAGTGGTAACTGTGGGTAACTTGGATCTCTGCCACTGCTAACATATTTGGTGCACGTGACTTGGATACCTTCCTAGTGGTAAGAGATTTCTATCCCTCATCTTATTTGGCTGGAGACATCTGACCCCCATGAATGTTTTCTCTCTCTCTCTGTCTCTTGCTTTCTCTATGTGTGTTCTGAAATGGCTTTGCACACTGGTTGCCAGACCTTCTACCTCGAGGGCAAATCTGCCTCTCTGTTTTCACTTTGCATGCCACTAGACTTCTTAAACACACATTCCATGTTATTTGCTCACCACAGTTCTATGTGTTTGTGTGGCAGTAAACGTGTGGGCTCCCTTGTAGATATTCCCTGAGGTTTATATTTATTTCTACTAGCTCCAGTGAACTTTAATTCTTCTCTGCTTTTTCTTTCAACTAAAATCACCTCTTTTCCAGGACAGAACCAAATTGGAACTCTGGCCCTGCCAGTTTTTACAACTCACCATGTGCTTTTCATTGCTGTTATGCCCCAGTGCTAAGTTTTCTGATAGTTTTTGAAAAGCAGGTTGTCCGCCTGCATAGGCCTTCAATCTGGCCCTTTAAGGACTCCACCCCCTTGCTTTTTAAGCTAGTAGGGCTTTGGAAAGAGGAGAAATTCCAAACCCAAGCCCTAAGACTTTGAGGGTTACTGCTTTGTGTGACTTTTTGTTCCGGAGGGCAAACAAACATTGATCTCTTGAATCCAAGGGCTGCTGTTTTTGCAAGCATATGAAGGCTTTTCATGAGCATTCATCTTGCTTCCTTCCATTTGCTCCGATAGCCTCCATTTCTCTAATTAGTTCCATACCCATTTCAACATGCAGTAAGGCCTTCAAAGTCATATTCTAAGGGAGGGAATTCCAGCCCCTGTGGCAGTTAACAGAGAAACAAGCTTCTAGGAAAAGTGATGATCATTTTATTACTAAAATACTTCAAGTGAGGGTTACTATAAGGTCTTGGAGACAAGACTTGTCCAAGGTCACATATGCAAGAGATCCATAGAACAGAGACAAAAGGCTAGGATGGTGCATGGTAAAGGCTGGTTAAGTATGGAGCCCAGGAACTGTTGTCCCAAGCTGACAGATTACCATGGGAACAGGGATAAAAGGATCTCCTCTATTCTCAATGGGTAATTGTGGTGAGATGAGAACAAAGGTACACGGTAAGACTGGTTGAGCTTGGAATTCAGGATGATGAGGAATACCCCATCAACAATAATAGGAAGAAAGAGGGGATACCTTCTTTTTCCTTTTCCCTCTTTTGTCTCCTATGTTCTCTCTTCACAGTGGGAGATGTCCTTCATACTGCAGGACATGGCCCTCAAGTGCATTTCCTAAAACTGGGAAAAGTTTAATTTCCCTAAATCTTAAACTGCTTGACTTAAAAATAAACATGGAGGAAATTGCAAGAGTCTGTCTTAGAATCCAGTACCCCTGTGCAGGAGGTCCTCAGATTAGCCTCTTATGTCTTTTGTAACCGAGAGTAGAATAAGCACTACAGAGATAAGCCTGTTGGGTGGGGCAAATGACATCCCCTCCCTCCAAAATAAAAGATTAAAATTTCTACCAGTCTGATTTCTGGCTTTCCATTCTGTACAAACCAGTTGTAGAAATGGTAAAAATTCCTGTATTCCCTGCCCCTCAATGAACAACTTCCGATCTCCCTTCTCGCATTTTCCTTTCTCAGAGGTACCTTTGTAGACCCTGAGTCTTGTAAAAATTGCTCACCACCTCTTTGAACATACCTCATACACTTGTGGTTATGTCATAACCTTAGTTAAGGCTTATAGAGACAGTAAAAGCCCCTTTGAAAAACTAGCCTCATAACTTGTCTACACAGTCTCTGTACAGAGTTGCTAACCTGTGGTAAGTAAAGAATGTCACTTTCTAACAGGCCTGGGTGCCCCAAGTTATCTTGGCACCTCAAGAGGAGAGGAATTTAAACTCATAGGCATTTGAGGGTACAAACCTATGGATGAGCTCAGCTTTTAAAAAGTCTTACCTGAGATTCCTTATGGAACAAAGTTCCATCAAAACAAATTTAAAAAACCTATGTGAAAAATAATGATTCCTGTTGTGCTTCGTGGAAATACCCAGGCCAAGTATAATAAGACTAAAGTTTATTTTATAAACAAACCAGTCTTATTATTTTTCTTTTTTTTAACAAAAATAAAGACTGGAGGAGACCAATTATGTTTCAAAAGTTATGGTACACCTGTCGTTAAATTCTAGTCTCATCAGGTGTTTTTAAATTTTTGTCTGCATTTTAGCCTAACCCCACTTATTCCTATGAACCAACCAGTGATCTCTGGCTGCAGCTCAGAAGAAATAAGAGAGATGAGTAATGTAAAAATCTGGATCAATATTCTAATTCTGGGCAATTATCATCCAAATTTTTCCAGGTGATGGAGGTAAATGGTGTCCCCATAACCCAGAGGTTGCTCTTTTGGGGAAATAAGACCAAAGGACCTAATCAAAGCCAAACCCTATGCACCAAAGTCTTAGCAGGCATAACCATAGCCACCAGTTACCTGGGCGTGTCAGCAGCCTTGGGATTTTTAGAGCTGTCCTCACCCCCTTATTTCATTTTGGTCCATGTCTTCTAATCTAATAACCTGGTTTATCTCCTCTCACCTTCAGGCCATTAAGCTCCAGATAATCCTCAGTGAGGGATACTATTCCCCCAATAATCAAGAGGCATCCTTTTACAGGAAGGAGGCAAAATCCTGCCCCTGTCTCTCTTGCACCTGGCTGGATACTGCTTTCACCAGTGCATGGAGTCACCCTCTTGCCCTGACAGCTAGAGAGACCAAGACCCACAGGACCATTACCGCCCCTTTATCTGTGGGAAGCAGTTATGGAAAACTGACCTTCATTCATTCTCCCCTAAAAATTCGGGGGTCTTGGCT
The DNA here is from genome assembly GCF_043159975.1 of Macaca nemestrina. Lineage (NCBI taxonomy): Eukaryota > Metazoa > Chordata > Mammalia > Primates > Cercopithecidae > Macaca > Macaca nemestrina. The sequence goes on from NC_092145.1 coordinate 61,460,232, forward strand.
CTTGAGGTGTAAAAGGTTAAAGGTAGTTAGGAATGAGTCGGGCAGGAGAGGGCTCTTCTTCCCACTACCCGCTAGAAATGTCAGGTGTTGGTTCAGCAGTTATTGCATTGTCTCTCTAAAAGTAATAAATCGGCAGCCAGCACCAGGGAGACACCATTTCCTGATGGTCCACAAATATTAACATTAAAGTGTTAACTAAAGGCAAACCCCAGGGAGAAGAAACTTTCTGGGCATGCACATTAAGAGATGAAAATGGCAAAGCATGATATTCTGGATACACTCCACGGGAAAAGGGAAGAAATCCTCAGATGGGCATGCATGCAACTTCATAAACATGCTGCACATGCTCGTTTCACAAGGGTAAGATGCGCTCTGTGCATGCAGGCAGCCCACCCGAAGGGAAGACTCATGGGAAAGAGGCGAGCTAATTAAAGTCCTAGGATCATCGTTAAATGGGGCACTTGACCCTCTCTCTCTTTAACCTTCATGCACCCTCTTGGATTTCTTCCAAGTGAACTTTCCTTTCTTTCCTGTTCTAAAGCCTTTTAAGTAAACTTCCACTTCTGCTAGGAAACTTGCCTTGGTCTCTTTTTATGATATATGCCCCTCAGTCCAATTCTTTCTTCTGAGGAATCAAGAACTGAAGTTGCTGCAGATGTATGTGGATTCACCACCAGTAAATTGGGGTAACTCAGATCTCTGCCACCGCTAACAAAACAAATAAAAGTAGAGCTGACCTTGTTCAAGCAGAAGTTTGGGAATTTAGTTTGAACTCCTTTGTAACTTCTTCACTCAATCCACTCTCTAAGACCAGTTGTTGAGGTTTCTTCTCATTGAAGAGACCTTCTTTGGAAAGTTCGAAATCCACTTCCCGAATCTATACTAAATTTTAAGATACAAATATACAACATTCTAGAAAAAAACCTACATAAATACATGTGCTGTTGTGAATGAGTACTAATTCAGTACTGTAAAATGAAAACATTTTTACAGATAATAAAAGTGTCAGCCAATATGTGAGTAGTTACATCAATTGTAGTATTTAAAATAACTGGTATTTACTGAGCACTTAATATTGACCAAGCGCTGTACTGAATGCCTTATGTATATTAGCTCATTTATTCTTCTCAACAATTATATGAATTAGTGTCAAAGCAGAAATTGCACTGGATAAAGTTACACAGGTAAGGAAGACTTTATTCAAGAATATTGCAATAATGAAGGGAGGTCAGAACCCAGTCTGAACTTCACCGTGCTATAAAAGAAAAAAAGGGTGGGAAAGGTTTTTAAGCACTGAGGATAGCTAGTAGAAAAGTACTGGACTACTTTGAGGGTGGGTCTTAGGACATCTGTGTTTGTCAGTTGGCTTTATTCTAAGGAAACATAAAATTCTAGGTTTTTTTTTTTTTTTTTTTTTTTTTTTTGAGCCAGGGTCTCGCTTTGTCACCCAGGCTGGAGTGCAGTCACATGATCATAGCTCACATCAGCCTCCAACTCCTGGGCTCAAGCAATCATCCCACCTCAGCCTCCCAAGTAGCTTGGACTACAGATGAGTGATATAACATTTAACTAATTTTTTATATATATACACATGCACACACACACACATATATACACACATATACATATATACACATATATGTATATATATACATATATATATATACACACACTTTTTTTGTAGAGGGGTGTTTCTCCATGTTCCCCTAGCTCTCAAACTCCTAGGTTCAAGCAATCCACCCACCTTGGCCTCAAATGTTTGGTCCATATATATTTAAAATTGTTACATCCTCTAGCTGAATTCACTGTTTTATCATTACGTAGTGACTTCCTTCATCTGTTCTTGAAGTTTTTGTGTCGAAATGTATTTTGTGTGATACAAGTAAAGCTGCTCCCACTTCTTTTTGGTTTCCATTGGCATGGAATATCATTTTTCATTTTTTTTATTTTCAGATTTTCCATGTCTTTATAAATGAGATATATTTCTTACAGGCAACAGATCAAAGGGTCTTGCTTTTTCATCCATTCAGGCTCTCTATCGCTGTTTATCGAAAACTTTAGTTCATTTGCATTTAATGTTATTATTTATACTAACCACTTACTCCTGCTATTTTTATTTGTTTTTTGGTTGTTTTGTGGTTTTATCTTCCCTCTTTACTTATTTTCTGCCTTCCTTCTAGTGAAAGTGATTTTCTCTGGTGGTATGCTTTTATTTCTTGCGTTTTACTTTTTGTTCACCCATTTTGTGTTTATTGATTTGAGTTTACCATAATGTTTGCTATTAATATTTTATAACTCATTATTTTAAGCTGATTACAACTTATCACTGTTTTCATAAAAAGCAAGCAAAAACAAAACAAATAAAAACTTCGTCTCCCTGTTGTTAAACTTTTTGTTGTAACTATTTATATCTTATTGTACCGTTTATGTCTTGAAAAGTTGTTGTAGTTATTTTTATCGGTTCATCATTTAGTCTTTCTATTTAAGATAACAGTAGTTTACACACCACAGATGTACTTGTGTAATATTCTGTGTCTTTCTGTTTTCTTAATATTACCAGTGAATTTTGGACCTTCAGATAATTTCTTACTGCTCACAACATCCTTTGCTTTCTGGTTGAGCTACTGTCTAGCATTTCTTATGGGACAGGTCTGATGCTGGTGAAATCCTTCAGCTTTACTTTGGGAAGTTCTTTATTTCTCCTTCATGTTTTAAATATATTTTCACTGGATAGACTGTTCTAGGGTAAAAGTTTTCTCTCTCAGCATTGTGAATATGCCACGCCACTCTCTCATGTCCTGTAAAGTTTCCACTAAATAATCTGCTGCCAGAAATAGTGGAGTGCCATTGTGTGTTGTTTGTCTCTCTTCTCTTGTTGCTTTTAGTATCCTTTCTTTATTCTTGATCTTTGGGAGTTTGATTATTATATGCCTTTAGGTAGTCTTCTTTGTCTTAGATCTGCTTGTGTTCATAACCTTCTTGTACTAGGATATTGATATCTTTATCTAAGTTTGGGAAGTTCTCTGTTAGTATCCCTTTGAATAAACTTTCTACTCCTATCTCTTTCTCTACAACCTCTTTAAGGCCAATAACTCTTAGGTTTTTTCTTTGGAGACCATTTTCTAGATCCTGTATGTGGGCTTCATTGTTTTTATTCTTTTTTTATTTTGTGTCTTCTCACTGTATTTTCAAATAGCCTGTCTCACTCATTCTTTCTTCTGCTTACTCATTCTTTATTCTGCTTGATTGTTTCTGCTATTAAGATCCTCTGATACATGCTTTATTATTTCAAATTCATTTCTCAACTTCAGATTTTCTGATTGATTTTTTAAGAAATTATTTTAGTATCTTTGTTAAATATATCTAATAAAATTTTGAGTTCCTTTTCTGTGTTATCTTAAATTTCTTTGATTTTTCTCAACACAGCTATTTTGAATTATCTGTCCCAAAAGTCACATATCTCTGTTTCTCCAATATTATATCTTTATTTTGGTCAGTTGATGAGGTCATATTTTCCTGGTCATGTTTTCTTGATGCCTACGATGTTCATCTGTATCTAGGTATTGAAGAGTTAAGTATTTATTGTAGTCTTTGCAGTCTGTGCCTGTTTGTATTAATACATGTTCTTCTTGGGAAGACTTTTCAGGTATTCAAAAGGACTTGGGTTTTGTGATCTAAGCCATATCTGCACTAGGGGACACCCCAAGCTGAGTAAAAAAGTGTTTTTTGTAAAGTCTTAGAGGCACCACCTGGATAATCTTTGATAAGATGCAAATAATTATGTGGATTATCAGGCAGAGTCTTTTGTTCTCTTTCTCCCAAACAAGCAGAGTCTCACCTTCTCTTCTTAGCTACCTAGACCTGGGGACAGAGTAACACTCCTGTGGCCACCACCCCCAGGACTTCACTGTGTCAGACCTGAAGCCAGCACAGTACTGGGTCTCGCCCAAGGCCCACTGTAACCACTAATTGGTTATTCCTTATGTTCACCTAAGGCCCTTGGGCTCTACAATCAGCACATGATGATGCCAGCCAGGCATTTGTCTTTTACTTTAGAATAATGAGTTCCCCCAGGCCCTGGAGGAACCCAGTGGTGTGATCAGCATCCAGGGACTAGAGTTAAAAACCTTAGAAATCTACCTGGTGTTTTATTGTACTGAATCTGAGCAGGTACTTAAACCACAAAACTCAATACTTCCCATTCTTTCCTCTACTTTCCACAGGAAGAGAAACCTCTCCCCATGGCCACCACCACCAGTGGCCCACAGGAAGTACTACTAGTCTACTGCCAATATTGCCTTAAAGCCCATGGTCTCTTCAGTCAGCTTGCGGTGAATGCTGCCTGGCCTGGGACTGGCTTTTCAGGACAGTGGGCTCCACTCTGGCCTAGGGCAAGTCTATAAATGCCTTCTAAGAAGAAAGGCACTTGGTGTTCTGTACCTTTTTGACTGAGCTGGTACCTAAGGTGAAAGACAAAACTCCTTTTACATTTGCCTCTGCTTTGCTGAAGCAGAAGGAGTCTCTTTCCATAGTCATCCCAGTTGGGAATGTGCTGAGTCTCATATGAAGCCAGCAAGTCTCAGAGTCTCACCCAGGACCACGACATACTACCTGGGTATTGGTACTGGGTTTTCGGGGCTCAAGATCACTTTAGTGAGGAGGTGATGGATCTTTCTAGGACTGGGTTCTTTCTTTCAAGGCAGTGGATTTCCTTCTGGACCAGGGTGTGTCTAGAAATGTCATCTGGGAGCTAGTGCCTAAAAAGGGGGCCTCATGACTTTACTATACTGCTGTGACTCGTGTCGTATCTAAGCTTCAAAACAAAGCCTGTTTACTATTCTTTCTCTTCTACTCAAGTGGAAGGAAAGGGTCTTTTGAATCCACAAACTGCGCTGCTTGGAATGGGGTGAGGTGTGGCAAAAGCACTCTTTCAGCCACACCTACTTGTGTTGAAGTAGGTCATGTGGTCCCCCAAGTCCACTGGCTCTGAGCCCAGTTTAGCACTAGGACTCTCCTGAGAAGTCTGCTGCCAATAGCATTGTGGCTCATTTGTGTGTTATTTGTTGCTTCTCTCTTGTTGCTATCAGAATCTTTTCTTTATCCTTGGCCCTTGGGAATGTGATTATTAAATGTCTTGGGATCATCTTGTTTGAATTAAATCTGCTGGGTGTTCTAAACCTTCTTGTACTTGAATACTAATATATTTCTCGAGGTTTGTTAAGTTCTCTGTTATCCTTTTAAATAAGCTTTCTACCCTGATCTCTCTCTCTCTCTCTACCTCCTTTTTAAGGCCAATAACTCTTATATTTGCCCTTTGGGGCTACTTTCTAAATGTTTTAGGCAAGCCTCATTCTTCTTTTTAATTTTTTTCGTTTTGTCTCCTCTGACTCTTTGTTTTCAAATAGCCTGACTTCAAGCTTGCTATTTTTTCTGCTAGATCAATTCTGCTCTTAAGAGGCTCTGATGCATTCTTCAGTGTGTCACTTGAATTTTTCAGCTCCGAATTTCCACTTGATTCTTTTTAATTATTGCCATTTCTTTACTAAATTTATGTAATAGAATTCTGAATTCCTTCTCCATGTTGTCTTAAGTATCTTTGAGTTTCCCCAATATGGCTACTTTTAATTATCTGTCTGGAAGGTCAGATATCTTTGTTTCTCCAATATTGGCGCTCAGTTTCCCATTTAGGCCATTTGGTGAGGTTATGCCTTCCTGAATTGTCTTGATACTTGTAGATGTTTGTCTGCGTCTGGACATTGAAGAGTTAGGTATTTATTTTAGTCCTTACAGTCTAGACTCCTTTGTAACTGTCCTTCTTGGGAAGGCTTTCCAAGTATTCAAAGGGACTTGGATGTTGTGAACTAAGACTTTGTTTGCTGCAGCTATATCTACTTTACAGGGCACCTCAAGCCCAGCAACACTGTGGCTCTTAAAGATTCATAGAGATACTGCCTTGGTGGTCTTGGGTAAGATCTGGTAGAATTCCTTGGATTAGGAATTCCTTGAATTAGGCAGAAACTATTCTTCTCTTGCCTTAATTTTACTCAAACAAAATGAAGTCTTTCTCTCTCTATGCTAAGCTGCCCGTAGGTGGGAGAAGAGTAATACAACCAACTCTGTGGGCATCACCACTGAAACTGAACTGGGTCAGACCCAAAGCCAGCACAACCCTGGGTCTCACCCAAGTACTGCAGTGACCACTGCCTGGCTACCCCCTATCTTCTCTTAAGGCCCTGGGGTTCTACCATCTACAGGTGTTAAAGCCGACCATGCTTGTGCCATTCTTTTAAGCACAGTGGGCTTCCCCTGGCTCTGCGCATGTCTGGAGGTGTCATCCAGGAGTCAGGGACTGGAGTCTGGAACCTTAGACATCTACCTGTTGGTCTATTCTATTGCAGCTGAACTGGCACTGAAACCACTAGACAGTCTTTCCCATTTTTCTCTCTCCTTTTCTCAAGCAGAGGATTCTTTCCCCATAGCCACCATCACCCCAGCCTATGGCAAGTTCTGCCTGATTACTGCTGACATTTACTCACCCCCAAGTGCTCTTCGGTCAGTCTGCGGTGAATGCTGCCTGGCCTGTGTCTCTCCCTTTAGGGTAGTGGGTAACTGTCTGGCCTGGGACAAGTCTACAAATGCTGTCCAAGAGCCAGGGTCTATGTTTGGTGACTCAATGGGCCTGCTCTATTCTCTACTCCACTAGGGTCCTGAGTTGGTACCTAAGCTGCAAGACAAAGTCCCCTTTACTCATTTCTCTCCTTTCCTCAAGCATAAGAAGTCTCTCCCTTTAGCCACCACAGTTAGGAATGTTCTGGGTAACACCTGAAGCCAGAAGAGCTCTATCACCCATGACCTACAGCGAGTATTGCCTGGCTACCACTGCTGATTATTCAGGGCCTAAGGATACTTTAGTCAGCAGGTCATGAATCCCACCAGGGTGAGTCTTCCTTTCAAGGTAGCATGTTCCCTTCTGGCCCACAGTGTGTCTAGAAATACCCTGTGTGAGCTAGGGCCTTGGATGGGGGCCTTGGGACTCTACTTGTCACCTTATTCTACAGTGTCTGAGCTGGTATCCAAGTGAAAAGACAAAGTCCGCTTTACTGTTCTCTCTCTTCTCCTCAAGCAGAGGGGAGGAGTCTCTCCTGTAGCTGTAAGCTGCACTGCCTGGGGTTGGGGTTGCAGGGGGGTGACCCAAGCATTCCCTTAGCCATCCTGGCTCCTATCTCACTAGGTCTCATGAACTCCAAGTTCACTGACTCTGAGCCCAGCACAGCACCAGGACTTGCCCAGCATTTGCATTTCGTGTGGCCTAGACTACCTTTCAGACTTATTTAGGACCCCGGAGTACATTAGCCTTTGACAGCAGAGCTTGCCAGAACTCAGGTTCCAACCACTGGGATGGGTGATTCCCCTCTGTCTAGGGCTGGTCTATACGCCCCCTCCATGGGTGTCAACTGCATTCTGCCAAATGTTGCTTTCAACTGTGACAGGGCAGCACTGAGCTCCAATGCAAAGTTTCACAATAACTGTGTTCTTTCTTCCCCAAGTACGCAGATTCTCTCTCTGGAACACATGGCCACTGCCATAGGAGGGGTTGAAGGGTGGTGGAGGCTATTTAAGACTGTCTTTCCTACCCTTTGTTTTCCTACGTATTTCTTTCATATGAAGTTAAAGCAGGTACTGTGATTGTTCACCTGATTTTTGGTTCTTATGAAAGAACTTTCTTTGTGTGTGGATAGTTGTTCAATTTGGTGTTCCTGTGGTACAGGAACAATCATTGGAGGCTTCTATTTGGCCATCTTGCTCTGCTCTCTCTCCAAGTTTATTTTTTATTTACTTGGAGAGTTATTTCTTGTTAATTGTTATTTCTGTCTACTGTGTCCATTCTGATTGTGTTTAAGGCAAAGTTTGTCATAGAGTGAGGATATCTCTCTAGGGAAGTATTTTGTTGCTCTAAACTATATCTGTGATGGTAAAGTAATATGTATTACTATGTGTATATATAGGTTGGTACACTTCAGTATAGGGCATTTAACTCAATTTTCTGTGCTTATAGCCTACTTGATGGACAAGGTGCTTTTTAAAGCCATAGTTATGGGAGGCTGAGGCAGGAGAATCACTTAAACCCGGGAGGCAGAGGTTACAGTGAGCCGAGATCACGCCATTGTGCTCCAGCCTGGGCCACAAGAGTGAAACTTCGTTCCCCACCCTCCGCCCCCCCCCCAAAAAAAGCTATAGTTGTAAAGTTGTAAAGGAGGGTTGCTTAACTAGTTTTGTTTTCAACTCTTAAGTCAGGGAGAGCCTGCCTGTTGGGTACAAGTTTCTTTTATAACAATCCCTCAGTGGTGTTCTTTAGTTTGAAAACCTATGAAGAAAATGAAAATGTGTGTTGAGGATGACTATAAGACAGTTGTTCTTAAAACTGATTCTGTACTATCAACCTGGGGAACTTATAAAAGGATTCCTCAGTCTCACATGATTATTGCTAGGATTTTTTTCTTGCTTCAGTATTCTTATTACTGTGACTTAGAGGTTGCATATACAGACTTCAGGCTTCAAGTTGTAAGCAGTGGATATCTATTGAAAGGCTTGGGCCATTTCAATATGCCATAGAATAGCACTGTCCAATAAAAATATAATGGAAACAACATATATAATTTTGTATTTTCTAATAGCATTGTTAAACAAATAAAAAGAAGCAAGTAAAGTAAATTTTTAATAATTTTACTTAACCCAACATAACTGAAATATTATCATTTTATCTTGAAATTAATAAAATGTACTACTGAGCTATTTTACATTCTTTATTATTCATACTAAGTCTATAAAGTACAGTGTTTATTTTATACTTTCAGCTAATCTCAATTTGGACTAGCCATATTTCAAATGCTTAATAGCTACATATGGATACAGGCTACTATATTAGACAGTGCAGATCTAGAAGACCTGGGTTATGGCTATATGATGTTCCAGTGCTGACTCTGATCTAATTGCTTTAAGTATTTATCTGTATTTTCTTAATGTTCATGATTCCTGCTAAGCTGTAAACATTCTAATGGTGTCTGAAGTAAAAAGAGATCATTCATAGTGTGTGAAAATGGTTACCAGATCATTTAATGCAAAGATAATTTGTGTAATTTGAGAGACTTAATAAACTCTAAAATATTAATCTTTCATAGATATCATTGAAAATAAAGCCTAGATACTGGATCAGAGTTAATTGATAATATTATTTTTGTGGGTTTTTTTTGTTTGAGTGTGTGTGTGTGTTGGCCTAGGACAGTGTTGTTCAACAGAGATGTAATACAAGTAACATATTAGCCATACTAAAAAGTAAGAAAAAAAATTATTTTTAAACGTATTGTAATAATATATTATAACCCAATATATTTAAAACATTATTTCAACATTAATTAAATAAAAATATTAAGGAGATATTTTGTCCTGTTTTTTTCCACTGGGATTTCAAAGTGTTGTGTGTATGTTATACTTCCAGCACACATCAATTAATGCCAGCTACTAACACATTTTAAGTGTTTAATAGCCCCATGTAGCTAGTGGCTCTCATATTTTATAACATAGGTTCAGAATTATTTATGATTGTTCTTTATATGGCCTAAAGACTCTGGATGTTAGCCAAAGGTACAATGTACCTTGTACGGCATAGTATTTTTAATACATTGTTAAGCTTTGTCTTTACTTATTTTATAGATATACTTCACCTAGTTCTGTCCTTGATGCATACTTTGATACAGTTTATTAATTCTGTGTGCTGAGTCTTTGATAATCCTTCTTATTTAAATTCTAATTTTACCACCTTGTGCTTGCCACCCTTTTATTTACTTAGAATTTACTGGGATGAATGCCAATAGCTACCTAATTCCACTTTCTTCAATACTTTCCCTTTCTACCGTATTTTTTTTGTAGCATTTTTATCTGAATTCTTTAAGCTTTACTTAAAAATTAGCTTTCCTAAGGCATTTATTATATTCTGTTCCTTGGTGCACACACATTCACTTATCAAGCACTCAAGATTGAATAATATTTCACAATTCCCATGTCCCCAGCTTCATCTAACTTGACTTTATTCAGATTGTCCTAAGAAGCATTTTTGTTCATTTATAATACAATCAGAGAAAAGTAAGATGAAGTAACAGACAGAAAGTTTTCTTCCTTCAAGTTGAAAGTATTTCCAAAGACCTATATATTTTGATAAAATTAGGTTAATGTCAATAGGATAGTAGGAACAATTTCAAAGATTATACTGATATTAATATGAGGTCAATCAAGCATGTCATATTGCTGCATTTAAAAGACAACAAATGGAAAATGCATACCATATATTGTTTCCAAATAACTTCTCAATATATATTTGCCCCATCTCCTTTTCCCGTCTTGATATAATTATGTCATTTGAATAGACTTGGCAGCAAAAAGTACTAGTTAAAATTGTGAGCTTTGGCGTCAGAAAGTCTTGGGTTCTTAGCTCTGCTACTCACTAGTTGCATGACTTTGAGCAAGTACCTTTCTTTCTCTGAGTATTTCATTATTTATGTATAAATGAGGACCGATAAATTTAAATCATCTCACTGACTGTTGAAAAGATTAAGTAAAATAAGTAATGCTTGAACATAATTGACACTCAAAAATTATTTATTAATGTTTTTATTATTAATAATAACCATAGTGCTTCAAGGTAAATTCAATAGAGTCAGTCTATATATATTTGTCATTATTAATGCAATTTAAGGAACAAAAAATTTTTACTTAAGTATCTAAAACTATGTTGAGTATAAAACCAATAATTTTAATCACTCTGTAATTTTTGAAATATTAATGAACCAAATATCTTTTTCAAGAATTTAGGAAAATAACAACAAAATGACCCAACAAAAATAGGAACAAGTTATTTCAGATTAAAAAAATGGTTACAATCTTATAAAATTGATACATAAACCAAAAGCAATTGTTGTTTCTGTAAAAATAAATTCACCCATGACTGATTGATATGGTTTTGCTATGTCCCCACCCAAATTTCATCCTGAATTGCAGCTCCCAAAATCCCCATGTGTCATGAGAGGGACCCAGTGGGAAGTAATTGAATCATGGGGGTGGGTTTTTCCCACGCTGTTCTCATGATAGTGAACAAGGATCATGAGGCCAGATGGTTTTATAGAGGGCAGTTCCCCTGCACATGCTTTCTTGCCAGCTGCCATCTAAGATGTGCCTTTGCTTCTCCTTCACCATGTGCCACAATTGTGAGGCCTCCCTAGCCATGTGGAACTGTGAGTTCATTAAAACAATTTCCTTTATGAATTATCCAGTCTCACTTATGTCCTTATTAGCATTGTGAGAATGAACTCATACAGTAAATTAGTACCAGGTAGTAGGGCACTGCTGTAAAGATACCCAAAAATGTGGAAGAGACTTTGGAAATGGGTAACAGGCAGAGATTGGAACAGTTTGGAGGGATCAAAGGAAGACAGGAAAATATGTAAAAGTATGGAACTTCCTAGAGACTGTTGAATGGCTTTTAACAAAATTCTGATACTGATATGGACAAAAAAGTCCAGGCTGAGGTGGTCTCAGATGGAGATGAGGAACTTGTTGGGAACTGGAGTGAAGGTGACTCTTGTTGTGCTTTAGCAAAAAGCCTGGTGGCATTTTGCACCTGTGCTAGAGATTTGTGAAACTTTGAACTTGAGAGAGATTATTTAGGGTATCTGTCAGAAGAAATTTCTAAGCAGTAAAGCATTCAAGAGGAAGCAGAGAATAAAACTTTGGAAAATTTGCAGCCTGGTGATGCAATAGAAAAGAAAAACTCATTTTCTGAGGAGAAATTCAAGCCTGCTGCAGAAACTTGCATAAATAACAGGGAACTGAATGTTAATCACTAAGACAATGGGGAGAATGTCTCCAGGGCATTTCAGAGACCTTTGGAGCAGCCTCTCCCATCACAGGCCCAGAGGCCTAGGAGGAAAAAATGGTTTCCTGGGGAGGGTTCAGGGTCCCCCTGCTGTGGGCAGGCTAGGTACTTGGTGCCCTGAATCCCAACCACTCCAGCCATGGCTAAAAGAGGCCAGTGTTCAACTTAGGCCATGGCTTCAGAGCATGAAACCCTAAGCCTTGGCAGCTTCCACATGGTGTTGAGGCTGCAGGTGCCCAGAAGACAAGAACTGAGGTTTGGGAACCTCTGCCTAGATTTCAGAGAATGAATGGAAATGCCTGGATGTCCAGGCAAAAGTTTCCTGCAGTGGTGGAGCTCTCATGGAGAACCTCTGGTAGGGCAGTGTAGAAGGAAAATGTGGGGTGGGAGCCCCCACACAGAGTCCCCACTGAGGCAGTGCCTCGTGGAGCTGTAAGAAGAGGGCCACCATCTTCCAGAACCCAGAATGGTAGATTCACTGACCACTTGCACCATGTGCCTGAAAAAGCTGCCGACAATGCCATTCTATAAAATTATCTAGAAGGGGTCCTGTGCCCTGCAACAACACATGGGTGGAGCTGCCCAAGGCTGCAGGAGCCCACCTCTTGCAGCAGTGTGACCTGGATGTGAGATATGGAGTAAAATTAGATCATTTTGGAGCTTTAAGATTTGACTTCCCTGCTGGATTTTGGAATTGCAGGGATCCTTTAGCTCCTTTTGTTTTGGCCAATTTCTCCCATTTGGAATGAGTCTATTTACCATGCCCGTACCCAATTGTATCTAAGAAGTAACTATCTTGCTTTTGAATTTACAGGCTTATAGGCAGAAGGAACTTTACTTGTCTCAGGTGAGACTTTGGACAGTGGGCTTTTGAGTTAATACTGAAATTAGTTAAGAATTTGGGGGGCATTTGGGAAGGCATGATTGGTTTTGAAATATGAAGATATGAGATATGAGATTTGGGATGGGTCAGGGATGGAATGATATGATTTGGCTGTGTCCCTGTGTCCCCACCCAAATCTGATCTTAAATTGTAGCTTCCATAGTTCTCATGTGTCATGGGAAGGAGCTGGTAGGAGGCAATTGAATCATGGGGTTGAGTTTTTCCCAGCCTTTTCTCATGATAGTGAGTAAGTCTCAGGGTATCTGATGGTTTTATAAAGGGTAGTTTCCCTGAACACACTCTCTTGCCTGCTGCCATTTAAGATGTTCCTTTGCTCCTTTTTCACCTTCTACCATGATTGTGAGGCCTCCTCAGCCATGTGGAACTGTGAGTTTATTAAACCTCTTTCCTTTATAAATTACCCAGTTTCAGGTATGCCTTTATTAACAACATGAAAATGGACTAATACACTGATCTAACACAGAAAAATAATAAAATAATACTTAAGCAAATTTAGAAATGAGAAACTGCATATGAAGAATTTAAAAACTAAGAGATGAGGGGGTGCCAAGATGGCCAAATAGGAACAGCTCCAGCCTCCATCTCCCAGCGTGAGTGACACAGAAGATGGGTGATTTCTACATTTCCAACTGAGATACCAGGTTCATTTCACTGGGGCGTGTTGGACAGTCGGTGCAGGACAGTGAGTGTAGCCCAACGAGTGAGAGCCAAAGCAGGGTGATGCATCTCCTCACCCGGGAAGCACAAGGGGGAAGATAATTCCTTTTCCTAGCCAAGAGAAACCGTGACACACAACACCTGGAAAATCGGGTCACTCCCACCCTAATACCCTAATACTGATCTTTACCAAGGGTCTTAGCAAATGGCACACTAAGAGATTATATCCCGTGGCTGGCTCAGAGAGTCCCACACCCACGGAGCCTCCCTCATTGCTAGCACAGCAATCTGAGATCTAACTGCAAGGTGGCAGCGAGACTGGGGGAGGGGTGCCCGCCATTGCTGAGGCTTAAGTAGGTAAACAAAGAGGCTAGGAAGCTCAAGCTGGGTGGAGCCCAACTCAACTCAAGGAGGACTGTCTGCCTCTGTAGACTCCACCTCTGGGGACAGGGCATAGCTAAACAAAAAGCAGCAGAAGCCTCTGCAGATGTAAATGTCCCTGTGTGACAGCTTTGAAGAGAGTAGTGATTCTCTCAGCATGGAGGTTGAGATCTGAGAATGGACAGACTGCTTGCTCAAGTGGATCTCTAACCCCCTAATGGCCTAACTGGGGGAGCCTAACTGGGAGTAGCCTAACTGGAGTGGACCTCAAGCAAACTCCAACAGACCTGCAGCTGAGGGTCCTGACTGTTAAAAGAAAAACTAACAAACAGAAAGGACATCCACACCAAAACCCCATCTGTACGTCACCATCATCAAAACCACAAAGATGGGGAAAAAGCAGTGCAGAAAAGCTCAAAATTCAAATAATCAGAGTGCCTCTCCCCCTCCAAAGGAATGCAGCTCCTCGCCAGCAATGGAACAAAGCTGGACAGAGAATGACTTTGACAAGTTGAGAAAAGAAGGCTTCAGTTGATCAAAATTCTCAGAGCTAAAGGAGGAACTACAAACCCAGCACAAATAAACTAAAAACCTTGAAAAAAGATTTGATGAATGGATAAATAGAATAACCAATGCAGAGAAGTCCATAAACGACCTGATAGAGAAGAAAACCATGACATGAGAACTACGTGACAAATCCACAAGCTTCAGTAACCAACTCGATCAACTAGAAGAAAAAGTATCAGAGATTGAAGATCAAATGAATGCAATGAAGTGAGAAGAGAAGTTTAGAGAAAAAAAGAGTAAAAATAAATGAACAAACCTCCAAGAAATATGGGATTATGTGAAAAGACCAAGAAATATGGGATTATGTGATGTACCTGAAAGTGACGGGGAGAATGGAACCAACTTGGAAAACACTCTGCAGGATATTATCCAGGAGAACTTCCCCAGCCTAATAAGGCAGGCCAACATTCAAATTCAAGAAATACAGAGAACACCACAAAGATACTCCTCAAGAAGAGCAACTCCAAGACACATAATTGTCAGATTCACCAAAGTTGAAATGAAGGAAAAAATGTTAAAGGCCACCAGAGAGAAAGGTTGGGTTACTCACAAAGGGAAGCCCATCAGACTAACAGCAGATCTCTCGGCAGAAACTCTTCAAGCCAGAAGAGAGTGGGGGCCAATACTCAACATTCTTCAAGAAAAGAATTTTCAACCCAGAATTTCATATCCAACCAAACTAAGTTTCAAAAGTGAAGTAGAAATAAAATCCTTTACAGACAAGCAAATGCTGCGAGATTCTGTCACCACCAGGCCTGCCCTACAAAAGCTCCTGAAGCAAGCACTAAACATCAAAAGGAAAAACCAGTACCAGCCATTG
Source organism: Macaca nemestrina (assembly GCF_043159975.1). Taxonomy (NCBI): domain Eukaryota; kingdom Metazoa; phylum Chordata; class Mammalia; order Primates; family Cercopithecidae; genus Macaca; species Macaca nemestrina. Next base: position 61,475,487 of record NC_092145.1, read on the forward strand.
CAAAAACATGCCAAATGTAAAGACCATCAATGCTAGGAAGAAACTGCATCAACTAATGAGCAAAATAACCAGTTAACATCATAATGACAGGATCGAGTTCACACATAAGAATATTAACCTTAAATGTAAATGGGATAAATGCTCCAATTGAAAGACACAGACTGGCAAATTAGATAAAGAGTCAAGGCCCATCAGTTTGCTGTATTCAGGAGACCCATCTCACGTACAGAGCCACACATAAGCTCAAAATAAAGGGATGGAGGAAGATCTACCAAGCTAATGGAAAACAAAAAAAGCCAGGGGTTGCAATCCTGGCTATCTGATAAAACAGGCTTTAAACCAACAAAGATCAAAAGAGACAAAGAAGGTCATTACATAATGGTAAAGGGATCAATTCAACAAGAAGAGCTAATTATCCTAAATATATATGCACCCAATACAGGAGCACCCAGATTCATTAACCAAGGCCTTAGAGACCTACAAAGAGACTGAGACTCCCACACAATAATAATGGGAGACTTTAACACCCACTGTCAACATTAGACAGATCAACAAGACAGAAAGTTAACAAGGATATCCAGGAATTGAACTCAACTCTGCACCAAGTGGACCTAATAGACATCTACAGAACTCTCCATCCCAAATCAACAGAATATACATTCTTCTCAGCATCACATCGCACTTATTGCAAAATTGACCACATAGTTGGAAGTAAAGCACTCCTCAGCAAATGTACAAGAACAGAAATTATAACAAACTGTCTCTCAGACCACAGTGCAATCAAACTAGAACTCAGGACTAAGAAACTCAATCAAAACCACTCAACTACATGGAAACTGAATAACCTGCTCCTGAATGACTACTGGGTACATAACGAAATGAAGGCAGAAATAAAGATGTTCTTTGAAACCAATGAGAACAAAGATACCACATACCAGAATCTCTGGGACACATTTAAAGCGATGTATAGAGGGAAATTTATAGCACTAAATGCCCACAAGAGAAAGCAGGAAAGATCTAAAATTGACACCCTAACATCACAATTAAAAGAACTAGAGAATCAAGAGCAAACACATTCAAAAGCTCAGCAGAAGGCAAGAAATAACTAAGATCAGAGCAGAACTGAAGGAGATAGAGACACAAAAATCCCTTCAAAAAATCAATGAATCCAGGAGCTGTTTTTTTGAAAAGATCAACAATATTGATAGACCACTAGCAAGACTAACACAGAAGAAAAGAGAGAAGAATCAAATAGACACAATAAAAATTGATAAAGGGTATATCACCACCGACCCCACAGAAATACAAGCTACCATCAGAGAATACTATAAACACCTCTACGCAAATAAACTAGAAAACCTAGAAGAAAGGGATAAATTCCTGGACCCATATACTCTCCCAAGACTAAACCAGGAAGAAGCTGAATCCCTGAATAGACCAATAGCAGGTTCTGAAATTGAGGCAATAATTAATAGCCTACCAACCAAAAAAAGTCCAGGACCAAACAGATTCACAGCTCAATTCTACCAGAGGTACAAGGAGGAGTTGGTACCATTCCTTCTGAAACTATTCCAGAAAAAGAGGGAATCCTCCCTAACCCATTTTATGAGGCCGACATCATCCTGATACCAAAGCCTGACAGAGGCACAACAAAAAAAGAGAATTTTAGACCAATATCCCTGATGAACATCGATGCAAAAATCCTCAATAAAATACTGGCAAACCGGATCCAGCAGCACATCAAAAAGCTTATCCACCATGATCAAGTGGGTTTCATCTCTGGGATGCAAGGCTGGTTCAACATATGCAAATCAATAAATATCATCCAGCATATAAACAGAACCAAAGACAAAAACCACATGATTATCTCAATAGATGCAGAAAAGACCTTTGACAAAATTCAACAGCCCTTCATGCTAAAAACGCTCAATAAATTCGGTATTGATGGAATATATCTCAAAATAATAAGAGCTATTTATGACAAACCCACAGCCAATGTCATACTGAATGGGCAAAAACTGGAAGCATTCCCTTTGAAAACTGGCACAAGACAGGGATGCCCTCTCTCACCACTCCTATTCAACATAGTGTTGGAAGTTCTGGCCGGGGCAATCAGGCAAGAGAAATAAATAATAGTTGTTCAATTAGGAAAAGAGGAAGTCAAATTGTCTCTGTTTGCAGATGACATGATTATATATTTAGAAAACCCCATCATCTCAGACCAAAATCTCCTCAAGCTGATAAGCAACTTCAGCAAAGTCTCAGGATACAAAATCAAAGTGCAAAAATCACAAGCATTCTTATACACCAATAACAGACAAACAGAGCACCACATCATGACCGAACTCCCATTCACAATAGCTTCAAAGAGAATAAAATACCTAGGAATCCAACTTACAAGGCAGGTGAAGGACCTCTTCAAGGAGAACTACAAACCACTGCTTAATGAAATAAAAGAGGACACAAGCAAATGGAAGAACACTCCATGCTCATGGATGGGAATAATCAATATTGTGAAAATGGCCATACTGCCCAAGGTAATTTATAGATTCAATGCCATCCCCATTAAGCTACCAATGACTTTCTTCACAGAATTGGAAAAAACTACTTTAAAGTTCATGTGGAACCAAAAAAGTGCCCGCATTGCCAAGACAATCCTAAGTCAAAAGAACAAAGCTGGAGGCATCATGTTACCTGACTTCAAACTATACTACAAGGCTACAGTAACCAAAACGGCATGGTACTGGTACCAAAACAGAGATATAGACTAATGGAACAGAACAGAGCCCTCAGAAATAATACCACACATCTACAACCATCTGATCTTTGACAAACCTGACAAAAACAAGAAATGGGGAAAGGATTCCTTATTTAATAAATGGTGCTGGGAAAACTGGCTAGCCATAAGTAGAAAGCTGAAATTGGATCCCTTCCTTACTCCTTATACAAAAATTAATTCAAGATGAATTAGAGACTTAAATGTTAGACCTAAAACCATAAAATGCCTAGAAGAAAACCTAAGCAATACCATTCAGGACATAGGCATGGACAAGAACTTCATATCTAAAACACCAAAAGCAATGGCAACAAAAGCCAAAATTGACAAATGCGATCTAATTAAACTAAAGAGCTTCTACACAGCAAAAGAAACTACCATCAGAGTGAACAGGCAACCTACAGAATGGGAGAAAATGTTTGCAATCTACTCATCTGACAAAGGGCTAATTTCCAGAACCTCCAAAGAACTAAAACTAATTTACAAGAAAAAAACAACCCTATCAAAAAGTGGGCAAAGGATATGAACAGACACTTCTCAAAAGAAGACATTTATGCAGCCAACAGACACATGAAAAACTTCTCATCATCACTAGCCATCAGAGAAATGCAAATCAAAACCACAATGAGATACCATCTCACACCAGTTAGAATGGCAATCATTAAAAAGTCAGGAAACAACAGGTGCTGGAGAGGATGTGGAGAAATAGGAACACTTTTACACTGTTAGTGGGACTGTAAACTAGTTTAAACATTGTGGTAGACAGTGTGGTGATTCCTCAAGGATCTAAAACTAGAAATACCATTTGACCCAGCCATCCCATTACTGGGTATATACCCAAAGGATTATAAATCATGCTGCTATAAAGACACATGCACACGTATGTTTATTGTGGCACTATTCACACTAGAAAAGACTTGGAGCCAACCCAAATGTTCATCAGCGACAGACTGGATTAAGAAAATGTGGTACATATAGTCCATGGAATACTATGCAGCCATAAAAAAAAAGGATGAGTTCGTGTCCTTTTTGGGGACATGGATGCAGCTGGAATACATCATTCTCAGCAAACTATCACAAGAACAGAAAACCAAACACCACATGTTCTCACTCATAGGTGGGAATTGAACAATGAGATCATTTGGACACAGGAAGGGGAACATCACACACCGGGGCCTCTTGTGGGATGGGGGAAGGGGGAAGGGATAGCATTAGGAGATATACCTAATGTAAATGACGAGTAAATGGGTGCAGCACACCAACATGGCACATGTATACATATGTAATAAACCTGCACGTTGTGCACATGTACCCTAGAACATAAAGTATAATAATAATAATAATAATAATAAAAAGAATAGCAGGCTCTAGTGTGCCAGAAACTGCCACTTTTCATTTACTAACTCATTTAACCCTCACAGCTACCCTGTAGGTTTGTAGTATTATGGTTTCGTTTTGTAGGTGAAGAAGCCATAGAGAAGTCAGCAAGTAAGTAAGGCTGTCAGTATAGTAAACCATGCTAGTTAGGTTCAACTTCTCTTATCAATGCAGCATGGAGGAATTCAAAGAGAACTCAGGAATCTCGCTAACATCAGCTCTAGGTACTCATGAATTTTGTGCCTAGTCACTTCTCTTTCAGTCCTGTTTTTCTCACTTGCACAACAGGAAGTGACACTTTCTAAGATTTTTATTGTGTCAAAGCAAAACTTGTACTGGATAAAATTGAACAGTCAAGGAAGACTTTTGAAGGAGTGAAGAGTGTGCCATTCCCAAGTATACCAAATTGGTATATTGATTATTTTGAGTTGAAAAAACTGAAGAAACTTCAGAAAGGGCTAGATGACCTGTCTCTTCCTAGACTCAGCAAACCTTAAAAAATCCTTCATCTGGGAGGGGTACCCTCTCCATACCAGTGAGAAAATAGCCCTTATCACCAGATACTGGGAAATTGGGGCTGCAGTGGGCCTGAATAAATATACTTACTGAAGTAATCTTTATTTTCCACTAGTTTTATACCCCACCACACCACATATATCTCCCAGTGACTTCTGTAGAAATTTACTGTCTACCCATATCATCCTTGTCCTGTCAGTTATTCTCAAATGTATCATTCTTTGTCTAAATAGTATGAAAGCATCTTGCTTTGACCACTTCGAGCTTCACTTTTTTTTGAAGATTCCTATGTACATGTTAAACTAATAAAATTTGTATACTTTTCTCTCATTAAAAAAAAAAGAGACTACAATATAAAATTCTACATCAAGAAATTTACAAATCTTAATTAACTAAAATTTAAAACAATAAATTGTATCAAAAAATCCATTTGATGAGAGGTAAAAATAATAAAACCCAAATTGGCTGAAATTGTAGAAGAATATAAGATCATAAAATTTTACCTCACCAAAGAAAATAGAAGCAATGATTTTTCAATTGACTTCAAGGAATAGAAAATTACTGTTATTTTAACTGTTCCAGAGCACAGAAAAGAAAAAGACAGCTCTTAATTTATGTCACCAGGTGTATTAGGCCATATTTTGTTTTGCTATAAAGAAATGCCTGAGACTGTGTTATTTACAATGAAAAACAGATTTAATTGGCTCATGGTTCTGCAGGGTATATAGCAAGTGTGATGCCAGCATCTGCTTCTGGTGGGGGCCTCCATAATCTTACAATCGTGGCTAGATGTGAATGGGGAGTAGAGAGTCACCTGGCAAGAGCAGGAGCAAAAGAGAGAGTGTAAAAATGCCACATCCTTTGAAACAACCAGATCTCATGAAACGTCAAAGTGAGAATTCAGTCATCACCAAGGGAATGGTGCTCAGCCATTCTTAAGGAATCTTCCCCCATGATAAAAACACCTCCCACCAGGCCCCTTCTTCAACACTGGGGATTACATTTCACTGTAAGATTTGGAAGGGACAAATATTCATACTATAATGTTCCAACCCTGGCCTCCTAAATCCATGTTCTTCTCACATTGCAGGATAAAATGATCTCCTGCCAATTTCCAATCGCCCCCCCCATCTTAAATCATTCCAGCATCATGTTTAAAGTCCTCATCTCATATGGGACTGATCTCCTTCCACCTATGGACCTGTATAATCAAAACAAGTTATTTACTCCCAAGGTACAATGGTGGTACAGGCATTGGGTAAACTTTAGCATTCCAGAAGAAATTGACCAAAAAATGAACTATGGGCCCCACACAAGTCTGAAACACAGCACAGCAGGCACTAAACATTAATGCTTAAAAATAATTCTTGACTCCATGTCCTATATCCTGGGCACTCTGATGCAAGAGGTGGGCCCCAATGGCCTTGGGCAGCTCCACCCCTGTGGCTCCTCCACACGGATTTTGCAAGTTGATGATATATCTGCCATTCTGAGGTCTGGAGGGTGGCAGCCCCATTCCCACAGCTCCACCAGGCAGTGCCCTGGTGTGGACCCTGCATAGGGGCTCCAACCCCACATTTCCCCTCTGCACTGCCCAAGTTGAGTCTTTCTGTGAAGGCTCCACCCCTGTGGCAGGATTCTGCCTGGATAACCAGGCTTTCTTATACGTTCTCTGAAATATAGGAGGAAGCTGCCAAGCCCCTTCCATGCTTGTATTCTGTTTGCCTGCAGATTTAACACCACATAGAAACCACCAAGGCTAACAGTGTCTTGCACTGTCTAGAGTGGCAGCCCACGCTGTTTCTAGGGCTCTTTGAGCCACAGATAGAATTAGAGTAGCTGAAATGCAGGGTGTGGTGTCTTGAGGCTGATCAGAGAAGTAGCACCCTGGGCTTGGCCCCTGAAATCATTTGTTCCTCTTTGGCCTCTGAACCTATGTTGAGAGTGGTGGCCTAGTAGATCTCTGAAATGCCTCAGGACATTTTTCTCCTTGACTTGGGTATCAGCACTTGGCTCCCTTTTCGTCATGTCAATATTATGAAAGGTTCATAGCCCTTTTAAATTCTTCCACTTAAAATTGAATTTCCTTCTCTACAATGTGTCCATGTTGTGAATTTTCCCAATTTTTATGCTCTGCTTCCCTTTTAAATATAAGTTCCAATGTTAAGTCATTTATTTGCTCTCATATCTGATGAAAGGTTAGTAGAAGCAGCCATGACACTCTTGCATGTCTTGCTGTTTAGAAATGTCTTTTACCAGATACTGTAAGTTATCACTCTTATGTTAAACCTTACACAAAACTAGGATGTGAACAAAATGCAGCCAAGCTCTTTGCTAGGATGTAACCTAGGTAAACTTTACTTGAATTGCCCAAAAGTTACTTATCTTCATCTAAGCACTTATCATCCTGACCTTCAGTGTCCATATTTCTATCAACATTTTTGTCACAACCACTTAACAAGACCCTAAGAAGTTTCAAACTTTCCCTTCTCTTCCTGTCTTCTGGGCTTTTTGAACTCTTCCAACCTCTGCTTATTACCCATTTCCAAATTGCTTCCACATTTTCAGGTATCTTTATAGCAACACTTCACTCCTTGTTATCAATTATCTGCATTAGACCATTTTTGTATTGCTATTAAGAAATACCTGAGACTGAGTAATTTATATAAAATAGAGGTTTAAATGGTACAAGGTTCTACAGGCTTTATGGAAGCATGGTGCCAGCATCTGCTCAGTTTCTGGAGAGGCCTCAGGAAGCTCTTAATCATGGCAGAAGATGAAGGGGGAGCAAATTAATCACATGGTGAGAGCAGGAGCAAGAGAGAGAAAGGAGAGGTACTACACATTTTTACAGAACCAGATCTTGTGTGAACTCATAATGAGAACTCACTAATTACAGAAAAAATGGTGCTAAGCCATTCATGAGGGATCCACTCCCATGATCTAAACACCTCTCACCAGGGCCCACCTCCAACACTGGGGATTACATTTTAACATAAAATTTGGAGGTGACAAACATCCAAGCCATGCTAGTAGCACTATGGCACTAGATCATTTTAAGGAGAGCAGACAAAAATGAACTCAGGACCACTTACAATAGCTGACTTTAGATGTCAAAAGTGCTTTTTAAATGTAATAACTCAATATTGCAAAATAAAAGTTTCTTCAAATTGATTCATAAATTGAACTTCAGTGCAAATCTAGTGGGATTTTTTTTTCAGAACTTGATAAATTAATTCTAGATTTTACTTGAAAGAAAAATTGTGTAAGATTAGTCATTTAAAAATAATTAGAATAATGACATAGGTCTTGCCCTAGCAGTCATATAACATAATGTAAACGTACAACAGTTACAGTATTCGATACTAAAAGAGGAATAAACATACACATCAATGGAATAAAAGAGAAACACAAAACAAGGTTAATTCCCATAGCAAATAAAAAAATTGGCATTTCAAATTAGTAATGAAAGGATGCATTTTTAAATATATATTTTAAACATAATTAGCTATTTGAAAATAAATTAGTTAAAACTCTTAACTTTGAAATAAGAATACGTTTCAGGATATTTAGGCTCTCGATGTATAAGCAAAACTTGTAAACAAAAATGTGTGGGAATGTTTTAGTTTTACCCACAAGAAGGCATTTCTAAGTGTGATGTGAAATTCAGAAGCTTTAAAGTAAAAAACAAATATTTGAGAATATAAAATTATATTTTCTTTCACAAAAATATAAGTATACCTATATACACATATATACACACACATATATTTATACACACATTATATATAGTATATTATATATACTATATTATATATAAAATATAATTATATATACCAAGTGTATATATACTATATAGTATATTATATTATAGTATACTATTGTATATTATATTATAGTATGGTATATTATATTATAATACTATAATATAGTGTATCATATATACTATATAATATGTACTATATATACTATATTATATATGCTATATATAGTGTGTGTATATATATACTATTATAATATATATTATATTATATACACATATATATACACCCAGGGCCCTGTGGGTGTACACATGGGAAGGCACATATATATAATATATAATAGTATATATATACACACAGTATAATAGTGGTAAATGACAAGTCAGGAAAATAATTCCAACATATAGGCCACATAAAGGGTTAATATCCTTGCTATATAAAAATAGATTACACGGAAATTTCCTCTTAAGCTAAAGTTCTCTGGTGGTTGGTGAATTTTCTGATTATACCATTATACTGCATCCTAAACTGCTGGAGAATATGTGAAGTCTGAGAAATATCCATAGGGTAATTACGTCCTGGCCGTTATTTCTCTTCCCCCACCAAAAAAAAAAAAAAAAAAAAAATGATATTCTACCTTGGACTTTATGCTGTATTCATTTAGTTTGCATGCCTTTGACTTATACTTTGTCTCCTTAGTTTCACAGAGTCAACCTTAAAGAGTTTTTGCCTGTTGAAACAAAACAATTAATGCAGGGCTGCAAATTTAGCTTTACTGCTAACAGGGAGTCATAGGTTATAAATCACTGCATCATTCTGACAGTAAGACTTTAAGTCACAGGTGTATATAAGACTAGTTATTAGCTCATTTTACAGAAATATTTTAATCAGAAAACTCCTTTTTTTTCAGAACAAGTTTATAAAAGCATAATTCAGCATTCAAAACTATTCTGAGATTCTGCATCCCAGCCTCTCGGAACCTGGTTCTTTCTGTGTTTACCAATAGGAAAATATTGCTAATCCCATTAAGTACACCATGCTAGTGTAAGGAACTTCAGAATTTTTCCTCTCCTCTTATATATGAACGGTATTCAACATTAATCTTTTAAGGATAACTCCGTTTGTTTTCCATTTTTAGTATCTGAAACCCAGAAGTGATTTTTAATGGTTAGAATTTAAGCTCCTAGGAGGAAATAATATCAATAAAATTGGCATTATTGGGAATGCTGTCTTCGGCCAGATGACAATACCTATTTGTACAATATATACTGCTTAGTGCATCTACCATGAATAGGGCCTTGCTTTGAATTAACAGCAGTTTATAACTCTAAATTCACTTTTTATAAAATAGATGATCATTATCAGTATTCAGGAAAGGGAAAATCCAGTCATGAACGGAGTCATTACAGGTGAGAATTCTAAGAAATTGAGACTGAAATGGTAAGATAATATTGCCTATGAATACAACATCTTACTGTAAGCTTAGGATAATTTACTAATTTGGCATTTAGAAGTAAAAGTACAACATCCATTTCTTAAGTTAAGAGACATATTTTGCCTTATTGCTAGCCTCATCATATAAGGCATGAAAATACATTAATATTATTTAAATTTATAATATTTAATATTATTTTAATATTAAAAATGGAACATTACCTAAAGTAAGTTTAAATTAATTAAAAACATAATTCATTAAACCATCTACTAATATTAATGAGCTTACAAAGTAGGATATTTCTTTTAAATATAATTCTTATGTGTGTAATATAAAATTTGTAACAGCAGAATACATAATAAACTATGTTTCTTTGTATGTCATATATGGTACAATTTGCCATGTAAGGTACGATTGCTGAGTTAATTATTTTACTTAATAGCTAACTGGATCCAAATAAACAGTAAACCTATTAAAGAAAATTTCCAGTGAATTTATGCAAGAAGTAGAAGAACTTGAACATTTCTGTATAAGAATATTTATTTATTTTTATTTATCTACATCTGCATCTATTGTTACATCAACAGTGGACCAGGCACTGTACTAACAGTTCTATTTGCATTATTCCATTTAATTTTTTATTTTTATTTTTATTTTTTTGAGACAAAGTCTCACTCTGTCACCCAGGCTGGAGTGCAGTGGTGCGATCTTGGCTCACTGCAACCTCCGCCTCCCGGGTTCAGGTGATTCTCCTGCCTCGGCCTCCTGAGTAGCTGAGATTATAGGCATGCACCACCACTCCTGGCTAATTTTTGTATTTTTAGTAGAGACAGGGTTTCACCATGTTGGTCAGGCTGGTCTCGAATTCCTGACCTCGTAATCCACCCGCCTCGGCCTCCCAAAGTGCTGGGATTACAGGTGTAAGCCACTGTGCCCAGCCTCCATTTAATTTTTCCTACAATGATTTGAGTGGAAATTAGAACCCAGAGATGACTTTAAAGCACAGGCATTTTGTCATCATACATGCAACCACTTTTTAAATTCAGCAAGCATTTAAGGGCCTTAATATACTTGGAATGGCTTGAAATCTGAGAGAAAATCTGAGCAATGTTGCAAAAAGCTTTCTTCCAGTTTGACTTTGGGAAACAAATGCAGAAAAGTGCATACTTCATGTTTAAAATGAGCGAAATATGAATGCACAGTTTTATACTGTCAATGTCATTCCACTTTTACTTCAATTTGATTTTTATCTCAGCCTAAATGGAATACAACATTAAATCACAGATTTCAATTTTCCACTTTTACCTTAAGAGGCAAGTTTTGGCAAGTCCAAGGTTTAGGTTTATGCATTTTACCACTTCGTAGAACATCTATCAAAGTGGACAGACCTTGTTTCTTTATTTCTAAATCTCTTCATATTGAGAAACATTTGAACTGCTAAATATTTAAATCTCTATTAAATTGTTCTGAAATAAAAAATATACGATTTATAAGTAGCCCAAACAAATGGTAAGAAACTAATTTGCTTTGATTTCTTAACATCATAATTTCTTGATGTCATTGCAGGTACTAAGTTAGCCCTTTTCTATCAGGTGAAGCTACGTATAAAATGACTGTGCTTGGTCAATATTTACTTAATTAGTGAGAATTTTCAGTCCCATAAAACAGAAATATGGCATACCATTTTTAAAATAGGGAAAATAATTGTGCGCAATAAAAATGACTTTACACAACCACTGTTTTTGTTTCATATCAATCTTTTCCTATGTATACATATTTATGTTTCCATAATTTTCATCATACATACCATTATTACCAGCATTATTCTATCTTTATATAAATTATAGTTTGGATGAAATAAAACTGGTTATTAGTTCTTTTAAAACTTAAAAAAAAACTTTTATTATTTATCTACTTAGTGTATATATATATTAAATGCTACAAATTATTGAATGCTACTATATCCCAGGAACTGTGTTCAGAATTGGCTACATAATTTTTATGGCTCAGCGCCAAAGGAAAATGTGGGGTTGCTTACTCAAAACAACAGAAAAAGGAGGGGGTGGAGCAAAATGGAGGAATACAAGGCTCCACTAATCATCCCCCCGACAAGCATACCATTTAACAACTATCTACACACAAAAGCGCCTTTGTAAGAACAAAAATACAGTGAACACTTACAGTACCTGGTTGTAATATCATATTACTGAAAAAGGCACTAAAGGGGTTTAAAAAAAAAGGCTTGAAGCCCTGGTGCCATTCATCCTCCATCCCCCATTAGCAGTGGCATGCTGTGAAGAGCATCTCTGGGTGCAGGGGGAGGGAAGTCACAGCAATTACTAGATAATGAACTCAGCGCTGTCCTATTAGAGCAGAAAGGAAAGCCAAACCAAATTCAGCTGACGCCTACTCACAGAGAAGGCATTTAAACCAGTCCTAGCCAGAGGGTAATCACTGATCCCAGTGGTCAGAATTTGATTTCCTGCAAGAATCACCACTACATGTAACAGGGCTCTGGGGACCCAAATAAACTTAAAAGGCAGTTAAAGTCACAAGAACTACAATACCTAGGCGAAACCTAGGGCTGAACTGGGCCCTGAGACAGTGGATTGGGAAGGCATGTGACATACTGAGACACCAACTGGGGCATCCAGGGGAGTATTGGCATAATTCTTCCCCTAACCCCAGGCTGCATAGCTCCTGGCTCCAAAAGAGGTCCTTTCTTTCTATTTGAGTAGACAAGAAGGAAGAGTGGGGAGGACGTTGTCTTGCATCTTGGATGCCCACTCAGCCACAGCAGAATAGGGCACTGCTCAGTTTTGTGAGGCCCCCTTTTCAAGCCCTAGCTCCTAGACATTTCTATTCACACCCTGGGCCAGAAAAAAACCATGATGCCTTGAAGCAAAGAACCCAGTCCTGGCAAGATTCATCATCTGCTAACTGAAGAACACTTGGGCACTAAATAACCAGCAGCAATACTCATGTACTATGTTGAGGGCTATAGGTGAGACTCAGAATTACTAGCTTCCGATGAGACTCATTCTAGCTGTGGTGGTTATCGGATGAGAATCCTTAAGTTTCAGAAAAGTAAAAAAAGGAAAACTAATGAGGACTTTGTCTTGCACCTTAGGTACCAGCTCGGTCACAGGCGGGTAGAGCACAAAGTGGGCTCTTGGGTTCTTGAATTCCAGGATTTGGCTCTTTAGACAGCATTTCTGGACATTTCCTGGGCCAGAGGGGACCCAATCCTCTGAAGGGTGACCCGTAGGCCAGACAGCATTCACTTCACCACAAGCTGACTGAAGAGCCCTTGGGCCTTAAGGAATCATTGGTGGTAGTAGACTGACAGTATTCACCATGGGCCTGAGGTGGCAGTGGCCATAAAATGAGGCTCCTCTGCCTTTAAAAAAAAGGAGGGAAGAGTGAGAAAGGCTGTGTCTTATGATTTGAGTGCCAGCTCAGCTCCAGTACAATCGAATACCATGTAAATATCTAAGGTTTTTGACTGTAGTCTCTTGCTCTCAGATGGCTCCTCTGGACCCACCCACAGCCTACGAAAACTCACTACCCTGAAGGAAAGGACATAGGTCTGGGTGGCTTTTGCACCTGTTGATTCTAGAGCCTCAGTGCTTTGAGTAAACTTAGATGGTACCAAGGAAGTGGTTGGGCAAGACTCAGTGCTTTGCTGGTTTCACGTCTGACCTAGCACAGTCCTGTGGGTGGTGACAACAGGGGTGCTTGTGTCACTTCATCTCCTCCTCCAGGTGGCTCAGAAAAGAGAGAGAAAGACTCTCTTTGTATTGGAGAAAGTAAGAGAAAAGAACAAGAGTCTCTGCCTTGTTATTCAGAGAATTCTTCCAGACCTTCTACCTCTATGGGCCTGTAAGAACAACAGCATTACTAGGTTTTGGCTCCCCATAAAAACAGATACAGCCTAGAATACAACATTCAAGGTTCTTTGAATATATGGAGAGCGTTCACAAGAAGGACAGGTACAAACAAGCCCAACCTATGAAGATTACAATAAATACATACATCCAAAACAATCCAGGGAAACGTAACCTCAAAAAGTGAACTAAATAAGGCACCAGGGATAAATTCTGGGGAAACATAGATACGTGAAATTTCAGACAGAACATTCAAAGTAGCTGTCTTGAGGAAACTCAAAAAAATTCGTGATAACACATAGAATGAATTCAGAATTTTTTCAGATAAATTTAACAAAGAGATTGAAATAATTAAAAAGAGTCAAGCAGAAATTCTGGAGTTAAAAAATGCAGTTGGCATACTGCAGGATGCATCAGAGGCTTTTAAAAAATATTTTACTTTAAGTTCTGGGATACATGTACAGAATGTGCAGAATTGTTACATAGGTGTACATGTGCCATGGTGGTTTGCTTCACCTATCTACCCATCATTTAGGTTTTAAGCCCCGCATGCATTAGGTATTTGTCCTAATGCTCTCCCTCCCCTTGCCTCCCACCCCCTGACCCGCCCCAGTGTGTGATGCTCCCCTCCCTGTGTCCATGTGTTCTCATTGTTCAATTGCCACTTATGAGTGAGAACATGCTGTGTTTGGTTTTCTGTTCCTGTGTTAGTTTGCTGAGAATAATGGTTTCCAGCTTCATCCATGTCCATACAAAGGTTTGAACTCATTCTTTTTTATGACTTCATAGTATTCCGTGGTGTTTATGTGCCACATTTTCTTTATCCAGTCTATCATTGATGGGCATTTGGGTTGGTTGTAAGTCTTTGCTATTGTAAATAGTATGGCAATAAACATAGGTGTGCATGTGTCTTTATAGTGGAATGATTTATAATCCTTTGGCTATAGATCCAGTAACAGGATTGCCCGGTCAAATGGTATTTCTGGTTCTAGATCTTTGAGGAATCACCACACTGTCTTCCACAATAGTTGAACTAATTTACTTTCCCACCATCAGTGTAAAAGTGTTCCTATTTCTCCACAGCCTCACCAGCATCTGTTGTTTCCCGATTTTTTTTTGGGGGGGGGGATGGAGTCTCACTCTGTTGCCCTGCTGGAGTGCAGTGGTGTGATCTCAGCTCACTGCAACCTCCACCTCCTGGGTATAAGTGATTCTCCTCTCTTAGCCTCCCTAGTAGCTGGGACTACAGACACGTACAACCACGCCCAGCTAATTTTTGTATTTTTAGTAGAGACAGCGTTTCACCATGTTGGCCAGGATGGTCTTGATCTCTTGACCTTGTGATCCACCCACCTTGGACTCCCAAAGTGCTGGGATTACAGGCATGAGCCACCGCACCCATCCTTCCTAACTTGTTAATGATTGCCATTCTAACTGGCGTGACATGGTATCTCATTGTGGTTTTGATTTGCATTTTTCTAATGACCAGTGATTATGAGCTTTTTTTCATGTTTGTTGATTGCATAAATGTCTTCTTTTGAGAAGAGTCCATTCACATCCTTCATCCGCTTTTTGATGGGGTTGTTTTTTTCTTGTAAATTTGTTCAAGTTTCTCGTAGATTCTGGATATTAGCCCTTTGTCAGACGGGTAGCTTGCAAAAATTTTCTCCCAATCTGTAGGTTGCCTGTTTATTCTGATGATAGCTTCTTTTGCTGTGCAGAAACTCTTTAGTTTGATTAGATCACATTTGTCAATTTTGGCTTTTGTTGCTATTGCTTTTGGTGTTTTAGTCGTAAAGTCTTTGCCCATGCCAATGTCCTGAATAGTATTGCCCAGGTTTTCTTCTAGGGTTTTTGTGGTTTTGGGTTTTACATTTAAGTCTTTAATCCATCTTGGGCTAATTTTTGTATAACGTGTAAGGAAAGGGTCCAGTTTCAGTTTTCTGCATATGGCTAGCCAGTTTTCCCAGCACCATTAATTAAATAAAGAATTTTTCCCCCTTTGCTTTTTTTTTGGTCAGGTTTCTCAAAGACCTGATGGTTGTATATGTGTAGTGTTATTTCTGAGGTGCATCAGAGGCTTCTAATAGCAAAATTGTCAAGAGAAGAATTAGTGAGCATGAAGACAGGCAACTTGATAATACACAGAGGAGACAAAAAAAAAAAAAAAAAAGAATAAAAAACAGTGAGGCACACCAGGGGGATCTGGAAAAGATCCTCAAAAGGGCAAATCTCTGAGTTATTGGCCTTGAAGGTGAGGCACAGAAAGAGATAGAGGTAGAAAGTTTATTCAAAATGATAAAAGCAGAGACCTTTCCAAACCTAGAGAAATTTAGTAATATTCAAGTACAAGAAGGTTATGGAACACCATGCAGATTTAACCTAAAGAAGACTTCCTCAAGGCATGTAATAACACAACTCCCAAAGGTCAAGTATAGAGAAAGGATTCTAAAAGAAGCATGAGGAAAAAAAAAAAAAACAACAACAACAAAAAACAAACACACACACACACACACAATGGTGCATCGATATGTCTGGCAGCAAATCTTTTTAGTAGAAACTTTACAGGCTATGAGAGAGTGGTATGAACTATTAAAAATGCTGAAGGAAAATATTTCACCCTAGAGTAGTATATCTGGTGAAATTATCCTTCAAACATTAAAGAGAAATAAAAACTTCCCCAGACAAACAAAACCGAGGCATTTTTATCAACACAAGATATGTCCTACAAGTAATACTAAATGGAGTACATAATTCAGGAAGAAAAGAATGTTAATGAGCAATAAGAAATCATTTGAAGGTAAAAAGATCACTGGTAATAGAAGGTACACAGAAAAACACAAAATATAACACCATAAGTGTGGTGTGTAAACTACTGTTAAGTAGAAAGACTAAATAAATAATGAGCCAATAAAAAGTAGTAACTTCAGCAACTTTTCAAGACACAGTAGCACAATAAGATATAAATAGTAACAACAAAAAGTAACAAAGTGACAGGATGAAGTTAAGGCATAGAGTGTTTATTAATTTTATTTTTGTTTGTGGTTTATTCATGCAAAAAGTATTAAGTTATTTTCACCTTAAAATAATAGCTTATAAGATATTAATAGCAAGGCTCCTGGTAACATCAAACCAAGAAAGTACAATAAATACATCAAAAATAAAAAGGAAGAAATTAAATCATATCACGAGAGAAAATCACCTCACTAAAAGAAAGGCAGGAAAGAAATAAAAAAGAAAGAGAAGACCACAAAACAAGCAGAAAGCAAATAATAAAATGGCAGGGTAAGTTCTTACTTTTCAATAATATCACTGAATGCAAATGAACACAGAATTGCTGAATAGATAAAAAAGCAACACCCATTGATTTATTGCCTACAAGAAACACACTTCACCTATAAAAAAAAAACACAGAGATTGAAAATTTAAAAAATTGAAATAGATATTTCATGTCATTGGAAACAAAAAAGGGCTGCAGTAGCTAAACTTATATCAGACAAAACAGATTTCAAGACTAAAACTATAAAAAGAAATAAAGGATACTATATAATGATAAAGGTGTCAATGCAGCAAGAATATATAACAATTTTAAATATATATGTACCTGATATTGGAACACACAAATATACACAAAAAAATATTAGAGCTAAAGGGAGAGATGGACTCCACTCTCTGGGGTCTTCAATAGCTGGACACTTCAACACCTCACTTTCACCAATAGACAGATCATCCTGACAGAAAATCAGCAGGAAAACATGGGATTTAATCATCATTATAGATCAAATAAATCAATAGATATTTACAGAACATTTCATTCAATGAATGCAGAATACACATTATTTTTCTCAGCACATGGATTATTCTTAAGGATAGACCATATGTTAGGTCATAAAACAAGTGTGAAAACATTCAAAATATTGAAATAATATCAAGCATCTCCTCTGACCACATTGGAATAGAACCAAAAATCAATTAGAAGAGAAATTTTGGAAATTATACAAATACATGGAAATTGAACAATATGCTCCTGGAATGACCAGGGGATCAATAAAAAAATTAAGAAAAAAACTTTTAAAAATTATTGGTACAGATGATAATGGAAAGAAAACACACCAACACCTATGATATACAGCAAAAGCAGTACTAAGAGGGAAGTTTATAGATATAAGTGCCTACATCAAACACGAAGGAAAGCTTCAAATAAAAAATGTAGTGATGCATGTTAAAGAACTAGAAAAGCAAGAGCAAATCAAACCCAAAATTAGTAGTGCAAAAGAAATAATAAGTGGAGAAATAAAATTGAAATTAAAAATAACAATACAAGAGATTAACAAAACAAGAAGTTGCTTGTTTGAAATTTAAACAAAATTGACAAACCTTTACCCAGACTGAGGGAGGATACAAATAAGTAAAATCAGAAATGAAAAAGAAGACATTACAACTGGTACTGAAGAAATTCAAAGGATCATTAATGGCTACTATAAGCAACTATGTGCCCATAAATTGGAAAATCTAGAAAAATGGACAACTTCTTAGCCCCATACATGCTACTGAGACTGAATCAGGAAGATATCCAAAACCTGAACAGACCAATAACAAGTAATGAGATTGAAGCCATGCTAAAAAGTCTCCCAGTAAAAAAATAAATAAATAAATAAATAAATAAATAAATAAATAAATAAATAAAAGTTAAAAAAAAAAATCTGGGACCCAATGGCTTCAATGCTGAATTCTATCAAACCTTTAAAGAATAAATAGCAATTTTACTTGAACTATTCTGAAAAATAGAGGAGGAGAGAATATTTCCAATCTCATCTATGAATCTAGTATTGCCCTTATAACAAAACCAGACAAAGACATGTGAATAAAAGAAAACTACAGGCTAATATCTCTGACAAATAATGAAGCAAAAATCTTAAAGAAAATGTTGGGAAACCAAATTCAAAAATACATTACAAAGATCATTCATCATGACCAAGTGGGATTTATCTATGTGATGCAAGGATGGTTCAATATGCACAAATCAATTAATGTGATACATCATTTTAACAGAATGAAGGACAAAAACCGTAGGATTGACTGGCAGTGTCCCACCTGTCTGCTCCTCACACCCTGCCAGGTTGAGACACTTCCCATTTCTCCCCGTGCAGCCATGGTTCAGCTGTTTTTCCCACTCTGCCAGCTAAAACTCAGTCTACAGTCTGTGTCACTACAACCTGCTCCAAAGCACCCTGCTCATTTGCTAAAACTCGGACTACAGTCTGTGTCACTACAACCTGCTGCAAAGCACCCTGCTCATTTACAATAGCTTTGCCCAGTTTCTAGTTTAGGAGAAAAAGTATGATAAGGAAATGCTCAATGTGACCCCCGAGGATTGGTCTTTCTGTTTCAAGGGTTTGGCACTGGATTTAGAAGACGAGAATTTCATTAAATTTGCAGATAATGGCACTCTTCTCAGTGAAAGCCATGGCACCAATATGCTGACTCCAGAGGTGCTGGCAAAGGCATATGACAAGAAGGAATGGAAGCAGTTCTTGTTGGACACTGGAATGGCTTGCCACTCAGGAGAGTACTGTTTTATGATAACTACTTTGACCTTCCAGTAACTTTTTAATGTGCCAGAGTGGTGGACTATTTAACAAAACCAAACAATGATCAAAAACCCTTTTATTTTTGGAAGAATATATTTGCTGGTATTCAACACAATTACAAAATGTCAGCTTTTAAGGAAAACTGTAGTATATATTTTCCAGAAATAAAAAGAGATCCAGGCAGATATTTGCACGGTTGTCCTGAATCTGTTAAAAAAAATGGCTTCAACAGCTAAAGAATGCTGGGAAAACGACTATGTTAATTACCAGTTCTCGCAGTGATTATGATAGATTTCTCTGTGAAGATGTCATTGAGAATGATTTTGAAGCCCTTTTTGACATTGTGATTACAAATGTGTTGAAGCTTGTTTTCTTCTTTCATTTACTACATCAGAGGCCTTTCCAGAGACTCAAGAATAATGAAGAGCAGCAGACACTGCCATCTCTGTACACCTGGCTGCTACCCCCAAGGGAATGCTATCCACTTCTATAAATTTCTGAAGAAAATGACTGGCAAACCTGAGCCCAAGGTTGTTTATTTTGGTGACAGCGTGCATTCAGATGTTTTCCTGGTTCATCACTAATGGGAGATAGTCCTTATCCTGGAGGAACTGAGAGGGGATGAAGGCATGAGGTGTGAGAGGCCTGAGGAGTGAGGGCCTCTAGGAAAGGAAGGAAAATATAAGGGACCAAAGGAAAAGCCTTTAAATAGTTCATCTAAAATATTGGGCTCTTTATTGATACTGAAAAATGCAGAATACTCCTTGGTTTATACATGGTCATGTAAAAGAATCAGTACTTACAGCACTATTGCAATTCCACGTATTGAAACAATCGCAGAATTACCTCTGAACTACTAATTTATAAGATTCTCTTTAAGCAATTTGAAAGCACCGGGCTACTATTCAAATCTTCCATTGGTCTTATCAAATGATGAGACACTGATTATCAACTAAGCTATCTATGGAGAAAAGAAGAACAATATATGCAGTAAAAAAAAAAAAAAAAAAAAAGAAAAAGTTTTCAAAAAATACTGTAAAAGGCTTTATAAGAACAAGTTTTTAATGAAAAGTCACCAATAAGTTGATATTTGTCCACAGGTCTCTTTTCTATATAAATCATCTTGAGGTTTAGCAACTCTTATTATGTTAAAATCTCTGTATCTTAGAACTTAAGCAACCTTATGGTGTTTCCTATACCATGAGTTTTGAGATTAGAATTCACTTGATTAGAGAGAGAGAGAGAGAGAGAGAGAGAGAGAGAGCGTGAGAAAGACAGAAAGAAAGAAAGAAAGAAAGAAAGAAAGAAAGAAAGAAAAAGAAAGAAAGAAAGAGAGAGAGAGAGAGAGAGAAAGAAAGAAAGAAAGAAAGAAAGAAAGAAAGAAAGAAAGAAAGAAAGAAAGAAAGAAAGAAAGAAAGACAGAAAGAAAGAAAGAAATACACATTTACACATATGCCTAATCCAATCGTTCTCAAAGTGTGGTCCACAGACCAATAGCAGAGCGTTACCTGAGAACTTGATAATACAACTTTGCGGGCCTCACCCTCCCAAACCTACCGAATCAGAAGCTCTGAGAGTGAGGTCTACCAATCTATGGTTTAACAAACTCTTCAGGTGATTCTGATTCACACTACAGTTGTAGAACCACTGATTAGACCACATCCTACAGAGACTGGTTTAATTGATTTGGGTAAATATAACTGAGCATTGATATCTCTTATATGCCCCAGGAAAGTGCATCCAGAATTGACTCGTCTATACCAATTCCTCCAAGTAATAACCAAGAACTCTGAATCCAGTGAGATTAAGTAATTTTTCCAAGAAATTAGGTTTTATGCTATTCCTGTGTTTTCCAAAACAAGAAAATAAAGAGACGTGATTTCTTCTGAGATCATTCAGCCGGCATAGAACAGTGATAGTCTAGAAGTCAACTATCTCAACCTCCATTGTTACTCATTAGGTTTTTTCCCCTCTAATAATGTTAAAGGCTATTTAATGTATTTTCATCAACTTTAAGCCATACATATTCAATGGAGACAAAAATTGGTTATGAAAGAAAAACATATTAGAGACCCAATCTTGGGCCTCCAAAATCACTAAGGAAAAACTAAGGTGGGAACTGCTTAGGGCAATCCTGCCTCCTATTCTATTCAAAGTTATCCCTCTGAACACTCAGATAGATGCATATTTGATTGCCTCCTTTAGAAAGACTTACCAGAAACTAAAAAAAATCAACCATCTGTCTCTCACCTACCTATGACCTGGAAGCCCCAGTGAGGAGGGTGGGGGCAGGGGCTTGCTTTGGGTTGTCTCCGCCTTTGTAGATGGAATCAATGTACTTCTTACACATGCTGATTGATGTTTCATGTCTCTCTAAAATGTATAAAACCAAGCTGTGCCCTAGCCACCTCGGGCACATGTCATCAGGGCTTCCTGAGGCTGTGTCATGGACATTTCCTAAACCTTGGCAAAATAAACTTTCTAAATTAACTTAGACCTACCTCAGATTTTCTGAGTTCACAGAGTGAAAAAAACCTTAGACAATAATACAATGGCTTTTAACCTTCCAAAACATCCTAGCCAACAAAATCTTATTCCTTAGTATTAATTTCTATTAGGAATAAATTTATAGTTAAAGCTATTTAATTTAATTAATTTAATTTGAATTTAATTTTTCTCGTTGGAAACAAAGGTGATTTTTTTTTTAAAAAAAGGTGGAGAAAAAACTGCTATAAAGGGTTTTACAGGTATACTACAATCCAGGACTGTTATGTTTCACGTGTTACGTATATTAGTAACTATTTGTCATATTAGTATTTATTTGTTGCAAGATATTTGCAGCCAAATAAAGTTTACAACATAGGTTTCTGGTTACTCTTTATGCTGTGATTTCACTCTATCTATCATGGGCAGTATCAGAAAGCACACTGATAACCATCATTATTTTACTTGAATTGTAGTATATAATGTAACGTATTGATGCCTGCAATGGAAAGAAAAGAATTTTGTCAAAATTTGTAAATGTTCAGATAAATCACAGTTATACTGTGAAATGAATATCTCAGAGTCAGTGAAAAATTAGTAAAATCTTTCCCTCAAAGTCAGTAGATTTGTATGATAGCTACTAATAAGCATATGGTGATGTACTTGGAACTTATTTCCAGAATGTCATTGCAATATTATAGTGATTGTACACAATTAAGTCAGGATTAAATGAAAGACGCTATCTCAAGTATACTTTAAATAATTGATTTATTTTAAAAATAAGGCTCTTTTTCCTTGAAAAATCCCATAAGATTATTTCAGTTGATGCTGAAAAAGCATTTGGTGAAATTCAACATTACTTAATGATTAAAAAAATGACAAAACATCAATTTAGAAGAAACATACCATGACATAATAAAAGCCATATATGAAAGACCCACAGATAGTATCATACTGAATGGGGAGAAACTGAAAATGTTTCCTCTAAGATCTGGAAAATGAAAAGAAAGCCTAATTTCACAACTGTTATTCCACGTAATACTTGATATGGTTTGGCTGTGTCCCCACCCAAATCTCATCTTCAATGGTAGTTTCTATAATCCCCACATGTCCTGGTAGGGACCCAGTGAGAGGTAAGTGAATCATGGGGGTGAATCTTTCCTGTGCTGTTTTCATGAGAGTGAATAAGTGTCAGGAGATCTGATGGTTTTATAAAGGGCAATTCCCCTGCACGTGCTCTCTTGCCTGCCACCATGCAAGACATGCTTTTGCTCCTCCTTCACCTTCCACTATGATTGTGAGACCACCCCAGCCATGTGGAACTGTAAGTCCATTAAACACTTTTTTCTCTATAAATTACTCAGTCTCACTTATGTCTTTATTAGCAGCATTTGAACAGACTAATACAGCAAATTGGTACCAGTAGAGTGGGGTGTAAGGCTATTGTAAAAATACCCAAAAATGTGGAAGTGACTTTAGAACTGGGTAGCAGGCGGAGGTTGGAACAGTTTGGAGGGCTCTGAAGAAGACAGGAAAATTTGAAAAATTTTGGAACTTCCTAGAAACCTGTTGAATCGTGTTGACCAAAATGATGATAGTGATATGGACAATAAGTCCAGGTTGAGGTGGTCTCAAGTGAAGGTGAGAAAGTTGCTGGGAAATGCAGCAGAGGTAACTCTTGTTAAGCTTTAAGAAAAAAAAAAAAAAAAAAAAAAATCTGGTGGCATTTTGCCCCTGCCCTAGAGATCTGTGGAACTTTATACTTGAGAAAGATGGTTTGGAATTGGGACTTATGTTTAAAAGGGAAGCGAAGAATAGAGGTTTGGAAATTTTTCATCCTGACAATGTGATAGAAAAGAAAAACCCATTTTCTGAGGAGAAATTCAAGCAAGCTGCAGAAATTTGCAGAAGTAAGGAGGAGCCAAGTGTTAATTAACAAAACAATGAAGAAAATGTCTCCAGGGCATGTTAGAGATCTTCACAGCATTCCCTCCCATCACAAACTCAGAGACCTAGGAGAAAATATCTTTTTTTTTCTGGACCGGACCCATGGCTTTTCTGCTTTGTGCAGTCTTGGTACTTAGTCCCCCGAATCTCAGCTGTGGCTAAAAGGGGCCAACATACAGCTCAGGCTGTTGCTTCAGAGGGCAGAAGCCCCAATTCTTGGTGACTTACATATGGTGTTGGGCCTGCAGGTGCACATAAATCAAAAATTGAGATTTGGAAACCTCTGCCTAGACTTCAGAAGATGCATGAAAATTCCTGAATATTCAGGCAGAGGTGTGCTGCAGGGGCAGCACCCTCATGGAGAACCTCTGGTAGGCCAGTGCAGAAGGGAAATATGGGGTGGGAGCCCACACACAGAGTCCCCACTGGGGCACTGCCTAGCGAAGCTGTGAGAAGAGGGCCACCACCCTCCAGACCCCAGAATCGTAGATCCACCTATAGTCACAGACACTCAATGCCAGTCAGAGACACTCAAAGCAGCCAGAAGGGGGGCTGTACCCAGCAAAGTCACAGGGCTGAAGCTGCTCAAGGCTGTGGGGGCCCACCTGTTGTATCAGTGTGACCTACATGTGAGACATAGAGTCAAAGGAGATCATTTTGGGGCTTTAAGATTTGTCTTCTTTGCTAGATTTTGGTCTTACATGGGGCTTTTAGCTCCTTTTGTTTCGTCCAATTTCTCCCATTTGGAATGGGTATATTTACCCAATGCCTGTACCCCCATCATGTCCAGGAAGTAACTAACTTGCTTTTGAATTTACAGGCTCATAGTCAGAAGGGACTTGCCTTGTCTCAGATGAGACTTTCAATTTGGACTTTTGGGTTAATGTTAGAATGAATTAAGACTTTGGAAGACTTGTTGGGAAGGCATGATTGTATTTTGAAATGTGATGACCTGAGATTTGGGATGGGCCAAAGGCAGATTTATATGGTTTGGCTGTGTCTCCACCCAAATCTCATCATGAATTGTAGTTTCCATAATCCCCATGTGTCGTGGGAAGGGTCTGGTGGGAAGAAATTGAGTCATGAAGGTTGGTTTTTCCCGTGGTGTTATTGTGATAGTAAATAAGTCTCATGAGTTCTGATGGTTTTATAAAAGGTAGTTCCCCTGCACACATTCTCTTGCCTGCCACCATGTAAGACGTGTTTTCTCCTCCTTTGCCTTCGGCTATGATTATGACGCTTCCCCAGCCACGTGAAACTGTGAGTTTATTAAACCTCTTTCTTTTTATAAATTACTCAGTCTCAGGTATGTCTTTATTTACAGTGTGTGAACACACTAATACAGTGATAGAAATCCTACCTACATCAACCAGGCAAGAGAAAGATATAAAGGACATCCAAATCGGAAAGAAAGAAGTGAAATTATTCTCGTTTGCAAATGAACTGATCTTATGTTTGAAGAAACCTAAAGACGCTTCCAAAACACTATTAAAACTGATAAAATCGACAAAGTTGCAGGATACAAAATCAGTGTACAAAAATTAATAACATTTCTATATGCCAACAATGAGCAATCTTCAAATGAAATCAAAAGTAAATTTGTTTACAATAGCCAAAAATAAAATTAACTATCTAGGAACTAACTTAACCAAAGAAAGGAAAGATCTCTAAAATGGAAACTATAAAATATTGATTAAAAAATTGAAGAGGACAACAAAAAATGAAATAATATTTCATGTACATGGATTGGAAGGATGAGTATTTTTCAAACTGTCCATACTACCCAAAGAAATCTACAGATTCAGCACAAACCTTCTCAAAATACTAAGGACATTCTTCCAGAGATAGAAAAAACTACTCTAAAATTTATATGAAACCACAAAAAATGCAGAATAGCTAAAGCTAGCCTAAGGGAGTGGGGAGGAGCATGGGGAAACTGAAGTAATCACATTACCTGAATTCAAGTTATAATACAGCAGTAATGTGATGAATTCAGGGATTTTTTTTGTTTGTTTGTTTTGTTTTGTTTTGTTTTGGCTAGCTTTAGCTATTCTGAGTCTTTTGTGGTTTCATATAAATTTTAGTACTGGCATAAAAGCAGGCACCTAGACCAATGAAACAGAATAGAGAACCCAGAAACAAATCCACATGTCTGTAATGAACTCATTTTCAACAAAAGTGCCAAGAACATCCCTTGGGGAAAACACAATTACTTCAATAAATGGTGGTGGGAAAACTGGATAGTCATATGCAGAAGAATAAAACTAAACCATTATTTCTCACCATATACAAAAATCAAATCAAAATTGATTGAAGACTAAAGTATAAAACTTCAAACTATGAAATTACCAAAAAAATCTTTGGGGAACCTCTCCAGGACATTGGTGTGAGCAAAATTTTATTGAGTAATACCCCACAAGCACAGGCAACCAAAGCAAAAATGAACAAATGGGATCATATCAAGTTAAAAACTTCTGCACAGCAAAGGAGACAGTCAACAACATGAAGATACAACCCATAGAAGGAGAGAAAATATTTGCTAACTATCCATCTGACAAGGGATTCATAACCAGAATATGTAAGGAGCTCAAATAACTCTATAGGAAAAAAAAATCCAATAATCTGATTTTTAAAATGGGCAAAAGCGTTAAATAGACATTTCTCAAAAGAAGCCATACAAATGTCAAACAGACATATGAAAAGGTGCTCAACATCATTGATTATCAGAGAAATGCAAATTAAAAACTACAATGAGATATTATCTCACCCCAGTTAAAATAGTTTATATCCAAAAGTCAAGTAATAACAAATGCTGCTGAGAATGTGGAGAAAAGGGAACTCTTATACACTGTTGGTAAGAATGTAAATTCTTTAAATATTATTAATTCCCACCTTGTTTAAATCAGCCTTCACTAAAATTGAAAATTAAAACCAGAGTCACAGAGATTTAATAAAAGAAAACATTGTATGTGAAGATTATGAGAATAGAATAAACTGAACTAATCATTAGACTAGAAAATATTTATCAGTTTGATACTTCAAAGAAAGGAATAATATAAGCATAAGTCAGTGAAGGAATATAAGTCTTCTCCTATATGTATACTTTTTCTTTATTTAATAAACTTGGTTACTTTGTTTAACAAAGAATGTGTCTGCATTCTACTCTAACTCGCTTATTGCGAGAACTGATATTTCATTGTAATAGTGAATTTAAGGATATAATTACTTGTTTGTTGTCCATTTGTATTTCCCCACCCCCACCTTTTTTATTGATATAAGATGCTTCATAATCACTTACCACCAATTTGGAATATTTCAAAAAACATGTTACCAGAATCTGGCATAGCCCTACTTTTCATTACTTCTTGAAGGCATTGCCAAGGATTCTTTCTTTTCTGCTAGGTTCATGGGTGTTGTTTGTAAGGAATAAAGGCTCTTACAGATATGACATTCCACATCATAAATCAAAAATCACAGGAAATTACAAATAAGTAACTCAAATTCTCTCTAAAATACTACCACCTTGAAATATCCATTGTTAATTTTTGGATACAAGAAGTCTTTGTGAAGATATTTTAAATTTTTCTTTTTATATATTTACGGGGCACAAGTGCAATTTTGTTACATGAAGATATTGTATGGTGGTGAAGTCTAGACTTTTAGTGTAACCATCACTGTATAGTGTACATTGTGCCCATTAGTTAATTTCTCATTCCTAACTACTCTCCCACCCTCCCATCTTTCCAAGTTTCCAATGTCTATTATTTCACTCTCTATTGTCCTTGTGTACACATTATTTAGATCCTGCTTATAAGTGAGAATGTGCAATATTTGACATTCTGTTTCTGAGTTATTTCACTTAAAATAATGGCTTCTAGTTCCATTCATGTTACTCAAAAATACATAATCTTATTATTTTTTAGAGCTGAGTAGTACTCCATGGTACCACTCAGGTAAACACACACACACAGAGGCACACACACACGCACACATACACAGCCCACATTTTGTTTATCCAATTATCCATTAATAGACACTTAGTTTGATTCCATATCTTTGCTACTGTAAATAGTATTGTGACAAATATCCAAGTGCAAGTACCTTTTTGATATGACTATTTATTTTCCTTTGTCTTTCAGGTAGATACCTAGCAGTAGAATTGCTGGACTGAATGGTATTTCTATTTTTAGTTTTTGAAAAATCTCCATATTGTTTTTGAAAGTTTCAACAAATTTAAATTTCCACCAACCAGGCATAAGTATTTCCTTTTCTCTGCATCTTCACCAACACAAATTGGTTTTTGACTTTTTACTAATAGCCATTCTGACTGGTGTAAGATGGTATCTCAGTGTGGTTTTAATTTGCATTTATAGGATGAATAGTAATGTTGAGGATTTTTGGTCATTCACATGCCTTCTTTTGAAGAATATCTGTTTATATCCTTTGCCCACTTTTTAGTGGGTTTTTTCCTTGAGTTGTTTGAGTTCCTTGAAGATACTAGATATTGCTCTTTTGTCGGATGCATAGTTTGTGAATATTTTCTCCTATTCTGTAGGTTGCCTTTTCACGCTGTTAATTATTTCTTTTGCTATGAAGAGGATATTTATTTTCAATAAGTTTCATTTGTCTATTTTTGGTACTGTTGCATTTGCTCTTGAGGACTTAGTCATATTTTTTTTGCGTAGGCCAATGTCCAAAATAGTTTTTTCTTAGGTTTACTTCTAGAAATTTTCTAGTTTCAGGTCTTATATTTAAGTCTTTAGTCCATTTTTATTTAATTTGTATATATTGAAAAATAGGGATTTAGTTTTATTCTTCTGCATGTGACTACCCAATTATGCCAGCACCATTTATTGAAGAGGGTGTCCTTTCCCCAGTGTTTGTTTTTGTCAACTTTGTCAAAGAACAGTATGCTGTAGGTATGTGACTTTGTTTTTGGGTTCTCTATTCTTTTCCATTAAGCTATGTGTCTATTTTTATATCAGTACCATATGGTTCTGGTTATTCTAGCCTTGTAGTATAAATTGAAGTCAGGTAATGCGATGTGCCCAGTTTTGTTCTGTTTGCTTAGGATTGCTTTGGGTATTCAGGCTCTTTTTGGTTCAATATGAATTTTAGGATTGTGTTTTCTAATTCAGTGAAAACCGACAGTGTTTTAATAAAAATTGCATTGAATCTATAGATTGTTTTTGGCAGTATGGTCATTTTAATGACATTGATTGTTCCGATCCATGAGCATGGAATGTTTCTTACATTTGTTTGTGTCTATTATTTCTTAATTCAGTATTTTGTAGTTTCCTTTGTAGAAATATTTTACCTCCTTAGTTAAATGGATTCCTAAGTTTTTAAGATGTAGATATTATAAATGGGATTGAGCTCTTGACTGTTTCTAAGCTTGGCCTTTATTGGTGTATAGAAATGCCACTGATTTGCATACATTGCTTTTGTATCCTGATACTTCATTGAATTCATTTCTCAAATATAGGAGTCTTTTGGAAGAGTCTTTCGGGTTATCTATGTATAAGATCATGTCACTGGTGAATAGAGATAATTTGACTTCCTGTTTACTAATTTAGATGCCTTTTATTTCTTTCTCTTTCCTAATTGACCTGTCTAGGATTTCCGTTACTATGTTGAATAGGAGTGCTAAGAGTGGACATCTTTGTTTCGTCTTAATCCAGTTGTTTAGGGGAATGCTTTCAACTTTTCCAGGTTCAGTATGATGTTGGCTATGGGTTTGTTTGTTTTGTGTTACTTCTATGCCTAGTTTGTTTAGGGTTTTTATTATGAAGTGATGCTAAATTTTATCAAATGCTTTTCTGCATCTATTGAGATATTCGTATGGTTTTGTTTTTAATTCTCTTTATGTGGTGAATCACATTTATTGATTTGCATATGCTGAGCCATCCTTGCATCCCTGATGTAAGTTCCACTTGCTTGTGGTGTATTATCTTTTTGATGTGCTATTCAATTCAGTTTGCTAGTATTTTGTTGAGAATTTTTGTATCTATGTTCTTCAGGGATATTTGTCTGTAGTTTTGTTGTTGTGTTCTTGCCTGGCTTTGGTATTAGATTGTTACAAGCTTCATAGAATGAGTTAGGGAGGATTCCTTCCTCCTTGATTTTTTGGAACAGTTACAGTAGGATTGGCACCAGTTCTTCTTTGTATGTCTGGTAGAATTCAACTGTGAGTCTGTCGGGTACTGGACTTTCCCCTGCGACCCCTTGGGAAATTTCTAAATTACAGATTCAATTTCATTACTCAATGTTGGTCTGTTCAGGATTTCTGTTTGTTTCTGCTGTCTTTCATAAGTATTTCAAAATAAGCCATAGACAGAAGGTTTCTTGTGATTCAACTCTGCTGTCTTCAATGAAGTTGTCAAAGAGTTGACAATTAGATGGTACTGAATGGACATAGACAAATTTAGTTTCTTTCCCCATTTTAAAAGAACATTTGAAATTTGTGTAAGTAACAACAAACATCTAGATAAGAAATAATTAGATGCTTACAGCAATTGGATATCATGTAGGCAATATACCTGAATGTGTATTTACAGTCTGCTTTGCATCTGATTCCGT
Source organism: Macaca nemestrina (assembly GCF_043159975.1). Taxonomy (NCBI): domain Eukaryota; kingdom Metazoa; phylum Chordata; class Mammalia; order Primates; family Cercopithecidae; genus Macaca; species Macaca nemestrina. The sequence continues at coordinate 61,505,840 of NC_092145.1, forward strand.
AGAAATACCCAGATAAATGTATTTGTGGAAAGATAGTATGCTTGAAGATAGCACATGCTTTCTTGATATTTCTATAATGTTAAACTAACAACTTACCTTGGTGAAATTCAATTTTGATACATATTCAGAGAAGGGACTTTTGACTTTCAAGAAGATAATAACAAATAACATTACATTTTGTTTTATAGTTTATTCTTTATTAATTTATAAAATTGTACATATACTGTCCCACGGAGAGCCTGCTTAGTCTAAAAATAACTCCATGAATCTAATAAATTTTTTGAAAACATCTTGGTTATATTATTCTTACTTCCAGGAAACAATAGACAATATAATGTATTCTTAATAAAGCTGTGATTCAGCTCTTAAATATGTATATAGCTGATTTCTTATAGATTAAATGCTTAGAAACAAAAAGGGAAACATAATACTGGAAAAGTTCTCAACTATCCTTCCATAATATTTAGGCACTTTACATATAATGTCTGTCATCAATGTAAAGTTCAAGCTATCCCTAAGGAAAACTGAGCAATCATTTGGTGAGGAACATGCTCACTTACAAGACATGTCTTCTAGAAGTGAAGAAGGAAGAACACAATGATCCTTTGCATTCTACCTATGGACTTCATGTAAATATGCCGAGTCTAATGCTGGTAGAAATTATATTGAAGCAAGTTCAAATTATAACAAGGAAACATTTTCTGTCACTGAAGGAAAAGCAGTCTCAATCTGTTTCTACTATTGCACAATATACTTAATAATACTATCTACTTGTAAGACTGTGTGCCTTAAATGAGATAATCTACAAATCATACTTAGAAGAGCAGAACTCAGCATATAACGTGCAATCTTTAAATATTAGCTATCATTACCCATCCCTATACAAATAGACTGGTATTTTTTGTTTGTATAAATTTAAGGGGTGCAGGTGCAATTTTATTACATGTATATATAGTATAACGGTGAAGTCTTGGCTTTTAGTATATCCGTCATCTGAATAATGTACACTGTACCCATAAAGTCATTTTTTAAAAAATTATATTAGAACCCTAACTAGTGAGGTGCTTTCTCATTAATGGAGCGGAGGAATAAAATTACATTTTGTACTCATACTCTTATTTTCCAATTGCCAACTAAATGACCTGCACAGTGCCTTTGCCGATTCTAAAGGTTTTTTCTTTTCTCTTTTTGGAATCCAAGTTTCACTTCCCAGAAGATTTTATGATACCAACATCCAAAGTGTGCACAAGGCTTTACTAAAGAATAGCAAGTAAAGGTCTTCTTTAACTCAATGTCTTGGCATAGAATGCCTTTGTCTAGAAAGGGAAAAGCCAGAGTCACTTTTTCCTTAAAATAATTCACTTATTCCTATTTTCATTGTATTTTCTAACGTCATTTGCTTCAGCAAGATTGGTCATACATCTTCTTCTCAACACTACAAATCTGCCCATTTTTAAAAGCACCAACTAACAACTGCCTTAGTCCATTCTGCTCTAATAAAATACCATAAACTTGGTAATTTGTAAACAACGGAAATTTATTGCTCATAGTTCTTGAGGCTGGAAAGTCAAATATCAAGGCATTAACAAATTTGGTGTCTGGTTAGGACTTGGTCTCTCTTTTATGGAGGGTGCCTTCTAGCTGTGTCTCCACATGACAGGAGTGACAAGAGGGCATGCTTGAGCCTTTTTTATAAGGGCATTAATCGCATTCATGACCCTTATGACTCAATCATTTATCAAAGTCTCCGTCTATTAATTCTTCCATATTGGGTATTAGATTCCAACACATGGATTTGAGGGAGACACCAGCATTCAGACCGTAGCAACACCCTTTTCCTCTGTAGAGTTTCCTTTGAGTAACTCAGTGTTCCTTTTCCAAACTTCTGTAACACCTAGCCTTTATTACATGATTTAAGTCCTTGATCCCTTATAATCTTGCATTACATATTTTATTTTAAGTGTTTTAGACCTGCTCCATGAATTAAATTATCAGTTTTTTAAAAGCAAAGACAATACCTTCTAATTGCTTTGTACTTTCCAGAAGGCCTAACCCATTGCATATCTTCAATAGTTATTGATTAAACTGTGTAACCTTGAACATTGTCTTTTCTTAATAATAATTTTCTCTTTACAGTATTGCATAGAGCTTTCATTATGTAGAGAAAAATACATATATGTCTCTATAAAAGTAAAACTATAATGAGATAAGCAAATTTGCAAGTAGAAAATTATATAATGTCACATTTGTTTTAATGATGTTATTCTACTTTTGTTTCAACTTCAGGATGGTTCTCCTGAATTATAAAGACACCATGAATTGCTTTGAGCTCTCATACAATCTTAAAATTAGATTCAACAATTTAAGTTTTATAAACACTTCTTACAAGTTTAGTTTTATATTTTCTTCAGTGATAGATTGCCATAGTAAATCTATTGCTAAATAGAGTATACAATGAAATTTTAATATTTCATTTGGTAGTTTGGTAGCTTTGGGCTATTGATATTCTAGGAGCTATGTACATTTATGTTTATTAAGAAAGTGATGAAATTTGAAGCTACTTTTTTCCTTTTTACAACATTCAGCTTTATTTATTTATTTATTTATTTATTTATTTATTTATTGAGACAGAGTCTATCTCTCCCAAGCTGGACTGCAGTGTCATGATCTCGGCTCACTGCAACCTCTGCCTCCTGGGTTCAAACAACTCTTGTGCCTCAGCCTACTAGGTATCTGGGAATACAGACATGCACCACCCTGCCTGGCTAATTTTTTTATTTTTAGTAGAGAACAGGTTTCGCCATGTTGGCCAGGCTAGTCTTGAATTCCTGTCCTCAAGTGATCCTCCCACCTTGACTTCCCAAAGTGCTGGGATTACAGGCGTGAGCCATCACGCCCGGATACAACATGCAGCAATTTAAATTTGATATATCAGACTTTTAATAAACTACACCCATTGTAATCATTTTTTTCTTTGTATAACTAAAATTCTCAGAAGTAATTTTCTATTTTTGTCATCTTTATTTCTCATCAGGAAAATAAACACAATCCATTTGTTCTAAAAGTTGTTTAGAGGCCTCTAGTCTATTAAAGAATACAACTTTTACAGGATAGAGTTATGTATACATTCAATATTTTCCAGGCATTTTCCTTAACTATTGTTTAATACATTATTGAAGAATCACACCACTGAATATTTTACTTACTATGAACCATTAAGCTATACATTAAATATTTATTAGAGAAACAATAAATCAGAAAACACAGTAATTTTTCTAGAGTTATAATTTAGTACAAATTCAATTGAGTCCACAATCGTCATAAATCTTGAAAATCTAATTGCCTCACATGGATTTCTTAGAAAACATAAATCTCTCAAGTTTGACTTTTACAGGAAGGCACATTTTTTCTCTTGTGTAAATCAAGACCCTAGGATGTTCAAATTTCATAACTTTTAGTAAAGCAAAATAAACTTATTTTGAATATTTGAAACTGAAGCTGAGAAAGATAAAATGAATTGTCCAAGATCACACAGCTGCATGGTTGGAAAGTTGGGACTAAAATTTGTGTGTTAATTTCCTTTTTTCATGCTACTTCTACTACCTAATATAGGAAAATCAAATTGGAGTGATTTGAAGCCCTTATTATTATAACTCTCCCAATAGTCCTATTTTTGCTTTTTAGAGTAAGAGTTAAATGTTTCTGCTTCCACAAGCAATTACTTATACGTTTAAAAATTAATGTTATATTCTTGTTTCTGTGTTTTGTCTTCTCTAAATATCTCACCTCCTTAGTCACTCCATTTTGGACAATCTTTGGTTTGTCAAAATCTCTCTCAAACTGCGTACACATAAGCGTAGATCTGGTATGAATTTGAGCCTTCGTAATTCCTGCTCCTGTTAAGTTTTATCCTTTATCTGACAATAACCTTTATAAGTACATATTGTTATCATCTTCATCTTATGTATGAGGAGATGGAGATTCAGAGATGTTAAGGAATTTGTTCATAGTCATGTTACATTTAAGCATATGTGACTGTTGTATGTTGTGCTAGCATATCCCTATATATCTCTACAAACCTATTGACAAAATTTTGCTTTTTAAGCACCTACTATGTAACAGATACTATTATATTTACAAAGAAATATAAGCTGACTTTTCTCTCCTACCTTGTTTTTAAGAAAATTACAATGTTGGTGAGGCTATGTAAAATATATGCATAAAAAATCCCTTAAAATACAATATAATATAAACGGCAAACATTATTATGGAGGTTTTTTAAGAAGGATAAAACAAGGAAAAAGAGAAAATAACTAACACTTAAACACTGTTTTTATATTTACCATGTGCCAGATGTCAGTTGTTTTTCCATACAAAATGCAAATACAAAGCTGCAGGGATTTAAACATTATTCATCTAATTTTAAAGTAACAAAACTAATACTCAGAGAGAGGCAGGAAAAAGAAAAGCAAGAAATGTACAGGGCGTGTTTCTTAGGCACATAATTAAACAGCATAACTGCAGGAAGTCATATTGGAGAATAGCAGGAGACAAGGCAGCAATCCATAGTTAAGTAAATGAGTTGAGTTTCAGAGACATCATTCCAAAGGTGTTGGAGGAAATTATTTTCAACATCAGATACTCTGGTACTTCGGTATATATGATTCTAATAAGGACAAGAATCTTGCACACCTGTTCTCAATAATCATTAGTTTTAGAAAGTAAACAGTACTGCAAAAGAGGTGGTGAAGCTAATGGAGAAAGAAAGTAAGTTGAGATGTCAATAAAGAAAATTGTTTTAAATGACCAATTGGAGTACTGGGGCTCTTCCTCCCTAAGTTAACCTTTCTCTGACGATTATTATTTATTAATACTCCCAACTGGAGATATCAGAGCACATACGCATTTTAAAAATGTGAGTGTAATGGCCAGGAGCAGAGTTCCAGCTTGTGAAGCAAATGTAAATATGTTGTTTTTATACCTTAGGGAGGTAAGACCTCTGACTTCTCAATGAACTGAGGCTCTAAAAAGCAACCTAGTCTATCAAGTTTATTTTACATGCAAGCATAAGGAACTGTTATGTATGTAGTGGAATTTTCTGATTTCCATGAAAAATCTTTATCTCCAAGATTTCTGCTGTGTCAATTTGTTGAAATTCCTACCATTGTTATAGAATGATTCTCTTTTGTTAAAGCCTTGTACCTACGATGTTGCCTAGTTAAAAGACAGTCATCTTGAAAGGACATCATAGACGGGGTCAATAGCTTGTTAGGATGAGTTATGTTTTTTATGTCATCTAACAAGATCTAAAGCTGTGTTCTCCAATATTATAACCACTAGCAACATATGGTTATTTAAATTCAAATTTAAATTTATCAGTAACTACCACATTAAACAGTGAAAACACAGAAAGTTGCCATAATTGAAAAATGTTTTATTGGACAGTGCTGGTTTCATGATAATATTTTGTGGGTAACAGAAAAGTAGAAAGTGTCAGAGCCTGAGAATGTATCCTGTGAACAAGACGTATGGGGACAGTTGCTGCAGTAAAGAATCCTAAGTCTTGAGTTTAGAGTCAGGTACATAATTACACTGTGTTCTCTGATCATGGTCACTTCCTTACCATAGGTTGACTATCTAGAGAAATCCCTTTGCTGCTTAGTATGAGTGAGCATATTATATGTCCAACTCATGTTGAAACCATAGCACACCTTGAAGTGGGTGTCAAGGTATGTGTCATTTTAATACACCTACCAAATATCATAGCTTAGCCTATCCTACCTTAAAAGTGCTCAGAGCACTTACATTAGCATGACTGATTGTGAGATGTAGCTTGCTGCCACTGTCCAGCATTCCGAAAGTGATACTTTATATCATATGGTATATCACAAGCCTGGAAAAAGATCAAAATTCAAAATTTGAAGTATGGTTTTCACTAAATGCATATGACTTTAGGACCATTGTAAAATAAAAAAAAATCTTATTTATAACCATTGTAAGTGGGGAACCATCTGTATTTCTTTTCATGTTGTTAACTTTGCCAGGCATTAAATTTTATTTCATGGAATTACATATATATTTAATACTGATATCTACATCTACATATACATATATATGACATAATGCACCTTTATTGCAATAAAAAACATAAGAGATAATATAATTGTTTTTCTACTTGTGGTTGAAATTTCTGTCTTCTTTGAGGCCGGTAGCATCTAGCTATATTACCTGCTATCATCTTTTGCCCTTCCTCAAAATCCACATTCACTAATCTTTAAGCCACTTATGAAAATGTTGGCACCTAGATCAGTCTTTCTTTTAATCCTACATACCAAAGCTATCATTGGTAACTTCAAAGCCCATGTGAATAACTCATCTACCATCCTAACTTCATCATAATGTCTTCACTTCAATCACAACTTTCATATCTCAGGCACTCATCTATGCCCAGAACTGCTCCAACTTTGAAATCTTAAGGTATAATCCAAACCTCATATTCTGAGCAGTTCACTCACTTTCTTACCTCATTAAGAACTTTAGCTCCTTGACATCTCCATTTTCTTTCAACATATCAGCTACTTTCAGTTTTTAGTTCCTTTGCTATCCAGACTATATCACATTTCTCATTAACATTACTTTTTCCATGTTCCATTTTCTTTACATTGCCTTTCCAAACCATGCCCCCAAACCCTCAAACAGTTTACCACCAAGTTTATGAGCACGGTTGGAGAAGAACACAACTATGCACATAGGCATCACTAAAAATCCATGGCTGCTCATGCTGACCGTACTCACATACTGCCCAATAATAACTTTTATATATCACTAGTCAGCTTTCTATTTTGTTCTTTAGAACAGCTAGTTCAAATCATCACCATTTTTGTCTAGCCCTCTACACCTTCTTTTTAATAGACTATTTTGCATCTTATTCCACAAAAAAAGCATAGTAGCTATGAACTCTTCCATATTCCTCCCTGCCACTGAAAATTGTATTGTATCTTCTCTCATTTTGCTCTCTATCACTCCAGTTTCAGTGAAGAAGCTGTCTCTATCACTTTTCTAGAGCTGTCTTAAATAACTGCAAACTAGGTGGCTTAAACAGTAAAAACTCATCGTCTCAAAGTTCTGGAGGCTAGATGTCAAAAATCAAGGTGTTAGCAAGGTTGTTTCCTTCTAAGGACTCTAAGGGAAGGACCTGTATTAGGCTTCTCTCCTTGGTTTGTAGATAGTGATCTTCTCCCTGTGTCTCTTGACATCATTTTTCTTCTCTGCATGTCTATGTGTCTGAAGTTCCTCCTTTAGTAAGACACCAGTCATACCAAATTAGAGCCCACTGTAATTACCCCATTTTAACTTGAATACTTCTGTAAAAACCCTATATACAGATAAAGTCACATTATGAGGTACTAGGAATTAGGATGTCAACATATAAATTTGTTGGTTGGGGGTATAGTTCAACACATAATAGCATCTTTCCTCTTATCAAAGTATACTTCTCCCTTCCATGGGTACTCTTGATCCACAGTATTTTGCCACCTCAAGAACTTCATTACATAATGCATTTCTTTAGATTATTGGATCTGTAGACCTCTTCTCTTACCAGCTTTATTATAAAAATCCTCCTTTGACCATGTTTTCCTATCTAGCTATCCCCTTCTTTCTCTTCTTTCTTTTAACCAAAATATCTTTATATAATAGATTGCACACTTTTACCATGTACTTACCTCAGGCTTTCATTCCCATTGCTGTACTTCAAGCCCTCTTTGCCAAAGCCATAAGTGACTTTCTGTTTACTAAACTTAAAGAGTGATTTGCAGGAGTCATTAGTTATTTAGTTCCACCTAGAATGTTAAGGTTTCTCCATTGGTTTCCATATTGCTTCTGTATTTTCTCCCATCCGTATTACCGTACTTTCTCAATCTTCCAAGCTTCATCTTCTACCTGTTCCTTGACTATAACTTATCCATGAAAGTTTTTTGAAAAGATCAAGTTTATTGAGGTGTAATTGACATAAAGAAAAATTTGCACTTTAAAAGAATGTGTTTAAGGACATCAGCAAGATGGCAGAATCAGAAGCCCTGGACATTCCTTCTTCCCAAGATCCCTAATACAAGAGTGACTCACAGGTCCATTTCTTTGTGAGAAACCCAAAAATTAGTTGAGAAGCTCTTACATCCTGTGCTAGTTTACAAGACCAGCCATAGTAAAATCAATAAGAGAAGCAGTGATATCCTCTTCCCATAATCTTCACCCCTGGCACAGTGCCATATAATTAAGGTGAAACTCCCAGCTCTTAGTTTCTTCAAAGGGCTTGGTCCATAGATATAATGTTCAAACTTTTTTGGATGCTAACCAAGGGACTGCCTTCTATCATGTTGTCTAAGAAAATTGATGGGGACTACTAAAAAAAGCTGAGTATTCCTAATCCAAAAATCCAGAATCAGAAATGTTACAAAACCCAAAACTTTTTCAGCATCAAGAAGGCATTCAAAGGAAATATTTATTGGAAGCATTTCAGATTTCAGATTTTTCAATTAGGGATGCTGAACAGGTAAGTATAATGCAAACATTCCAAAATTTGAAAAAAAAAAAAAATAAGACCCGAAACACTTCTAGCTTCAAGCATTTTGATTAAGGAATACTCAGCAGGTATGTAGTAGGTATCTGGGAGCTACAGAGAATAAAGCAGCAGTTTAAACTAGGGTGAAGACACACCACAGCTCCTTGCCCTGGTTCAACCTAGAACAAAAACAAATGATAAACTCCAGCTCCCAAATCCTCCTTGAGGAGATAAAGAGTTGGATGGCACATTTAATATCCCCAGTTTTTGGGTGTTCCCTAAGGAACTGGTTTCTATCTCACTTATCTCAGAGAGCTGTAGGGGCTGTTATATGCTGGTCCCCTGGGGGCTACAGAGAAAAATATGGTGGTTTGAATAAATGGGTGGGCACTCACCCCAGCTCATCACCTCAGCTGAGCACAAAGCAAGGAGGAAATAAATCCCAGCTCCCAGATTCTCCAAGATGAGGGATTGAGTTGAACATGCAACAAATGTCCAATATTTCTGGGAGGTGCTCAAATGACTGGCTCTGTCTTGCTTGTCTTAGAATACTAACAGGACCCAGCACACTGTAGCCACCCAAGGACTGTGAGAACAAAGACGATGGTTAGATCTAGCACATAACTAGTGACCACAGCCCTTCCTCCCCAAGTTCAGCACAGAGTTAACAGGCTAACAACCCCACTTACCAACTTATCCCTGAAAAAAGGAAAGAGTTGGACAGAGCATCTAATGATTCAGATTTCTGGGGACTTCCTGAGGAACTGGCCTCAGTTTACCTTCAGAGCACTAATGGGATCTAGTATACTCTAGATGCCAGAGGGCACTCAAGAACAAAAAAGCAGGTTGAACTAGCAACAGGGTTTAAGAGGCCTTTAAATTCCTAGCCAGGCTGATTGGAGAGTGTCTTCTCCTATATGATGCAAACAGGTAAAGATACAGAAAGGTGGTTTTCTTGTCCAAATGCACAGATATCAACTCAGAGAGTCCAAGAAAATTAACAAAAAGAAATATGTTCCAAACAAAGTAACAAGAAAAATCTCCAGAAACTGACTCTAAAGAAATGTAGATGTACAGTATACCTGACAGATAATTCAAAATAACTGCCATAAATATGCTTACTGAAGTCAGGAGAACAATGCATGAAGAAAGTAAGAAATGAAACAAAGAGACAGAAAATATTAAGAACTACCAAACAGAAATCTTGGAACTAAAAAATTTAATAAATGGACTGAACACTCACTGGCTGGGTTCAACAGCAGACAAAAAAAAATTAGATCAACAAACTTGAAGACAGATCATTGAAATTTATTCAGTCAGAGGAACAAAAAGAAGAAAGAAAAGGAGTGAATAAAGCTTAAGGAACTTGTAGGACACTATCGAATGGACCAACACACACATTATGAGAATTAAAGAAAGAGAAGAGAGAGAGAAAGAACCAGAGAAAGTCTTCAAAGAATGGCTAAAAATTTTCCAAATATGGAAAGGGAAATGGACATCAAGACACAGGAAGCCTAAGGAATCCCAAATAAAATGAAGGCAAAGAAATGTAATCTGAGACATATTTTAATTAATTTACCAAAATCCAAAGACAAACAGAGAAGTATGAAAGCAGCAAGAGAAAAGCTACTCATCGCATACAAGGGAAACTTCAGAAGACTATCAGTGGATTTCTCAGCAGAAACACACAGACTTCAGAAGTGGTATATCATATTCAAGTCCTAAAGAAAACCACTGTGAATCAATAACATTATGCCCAGAAAAACTTTCCTTTGAAAATATAGAGACTTTCCTACACAAACTAAGTTTGTAGCAAGTTTGTCACCCCTAGATATGCCTTGTGAGAAAAACTAAAAAGAGTTCCTCATCTTGAAACAAAATGGTCCCAAGCAGAAGCATAATAGCGTAAGAAAGTGTAAAGTTCATTGGCAAAGTTAATATACAGCTAAATATTGAATACTGTATTGTCATAACTGTGGTTAGTAAATCACTGTTAATTCTAGTATAAGTTACAAGACCAAATTATTAAATAAGTGCCATAACTAAAAATATGTTAATAGATACCAAATATAAACATATAAGTTATGAATTCAATAACAAAGTATGTATGGGGGGATAAGTAAAGCTGCATAGTTTTGTATATAATTATAATTAAGTTGTTATCAGCATAAAATAGACTATTATAAGATATTTTTATAAGCCCCATGATAACCACAAAGAAAACACTATCAAATGGACCAACACACACATTATGAGAGTTAATAACATGTTTCTAATAGATATATGTAGTAATAATGTGTAATGGATACATATTATTATTACTTGTATGTCCTATAGAATATACACAAACAAGAGCAAAAACAAACTTGTCAATACAAACCTAAAACAATGAAACACAAAGAAAAACAGGAAGAGGGGAAAAATGGACAAAATAGCTACAAGACAAACAAAAACAAATGTGGCAATGATAAATTCTTCCCTATCAATATTTCCTTAAAATGCCAATGAATTAAAGAACCCAATTGACAGATGTAAAGTAGAAAAATGATTTAATTAAAGATTCAACTGCATGCTGCTTACAAGAGACTCAGTTTATATTTAAGGACACACTTAGGCTGAAAGTAAATGAATGGAAAAAGATATTCCCTTAAAAAGGTAACTGAAAGAAAGCAGAGTTGGCTATACTTATGTTAGAAACAACAGACTTTAAGTCAAAAATTGTTACAAGAGACAGAAATAACATTATATAATGAAAAAAAGGCCAATCCACCAGGAAGATATAAAAATTATAAATATTTGTGCTCCCAACATCAGAGCACCTCAATACATATAACCAACAATGACAGAACTGAAATAAAAAATACACAGCAATACAATAATAGTAAGAGACTGTCATAGCCTTCTTTTAATAATAGGTAGAACCAGAAAACAGATAATTGACAAAGAAACAGTGGGCTTAAAAGAACACTACAGACCAAATGGACCTATAGACATATAAAACACATGCATCCCTCAAGGAACAGAAAATACATTCTGATCAAGTGCACACATAACATTCTCCAGGCTACATCAAATATTAGGTCACAAAACAGGTCTTAACAAACATGAGAAGATTAAAATCATACCAAGATTTTCTTTTCTTTTTTTTGATATAGAAATGTACCATTTTATTACAAAGAGGCTCACAAAAATGAAAATAGTATCACAAAAAGGAAACTAGACTAGCAACCTGCACCTGCAGAGTTAGGAGAAGACAGGGGGCAGGCAGTGTTTCTTGGCTCACTTGAGGCCAGTGGGAAGGTATGAAGACAGAACCAATCTAAAAATGGCTGATGTTACCTTAGGAGCCTGAAAAGAACAGGAGATCCTTGAAGACCCAGCCACCCCTTCTAGAATATTCAATAAGGGCACCTTTCCAAAGCTACTAAGCAGGCATTTCACATTTCAGGATTTTGTCTTATGGTTGCATAAAAGCATCCCTTTCACCCAGACCTGGCACCCTTTATGGTTCAAAGTTAAGAACTGGGGAATAATGGGTGGCAACGTGGCCCCTGGAAGAGTTCACCCAGCACAGCTGCCCTGGGCTCAGGGCCTTGGTTTCTGTCCCTGGGGATATTTATATTTAATAAATGTTTATATAAATACACAGAAATAGAAAATACAAAATCTGAGGGGTTGGGGGAGAAAGGTGAGGGACTCAGCAGGAAGCCAGAGCTGGAGAGGTCTGTTCAGGCCAACTTGACCTCCTCCTTGACCCCTTTGGCTTCTGGCTTTTCCTCCTTGGTTTTCTCCTCTTCTGTGACTTCTTTCTTCTCCTCTGGGTCTTTCTCTTTTTCATCCTCTGTTTTGACTCTCTTGGCTTTTTTGAAGTTGGGAGAGTTCTTGCGGCCCCCCTCTCCTTCCTCTTCAGAATTGGAGAACTTCCTCACAGGCAATTCGTTTGTCGGAGGAGCAGATCGAGATGCGCTTATCAGGGTCTTCTTCGTCCTCATCGCCACTCTCCTCAGGGATGGCGTCCTCAGGAATCGCCTGCATTTGGACCCTAGGTGCATGCAGCAGCATTCTAAGGTTCTCAAACAGTCGCTGTTTGATCTTCTCCAGGTACTCATTTGTGTTCTGGTTAGTCATATTGGAAGGACTGATGTGGAGCTTGAAATCTGGTCCAAAGTATTCAAAGTAGTCGTTGTATGGAAGCTCATTAGGGATCTCCGTATCCAGGGCCACAGCTGTCTCGTATGTCCAGCACCGGGCAACATTACAAATGGTGTAACCACCACCTCCCAGCATCAGCATAGGCAGGTTAAAGCTCTTGACAAATTCCACACACTTGGCGTGCCCTTTGATGGTTAGATTGAAGCAACCTAACCGATCCCCAGACAGGGAGTCTGAGCCACACTGTAAGACCACTGAGCTAGGCTGGAACATCTCCATTACTTTGGACATGACTGGCTTGAAAATGGCCTCATAGGACTTGTCATCAATCCCGTCTTGGAGCGGGTAGTTAACAGCATAATACTTGCCTTTGCCAGCCCCGATATCCCACAGGTCCCCAGTTCCTGGGAAGTACTCTCCATACTTATGAAAGGACACAGTCATGACCCGGTCTGTGGTATAGAAGGCCTCTTCCATGCCGTCGCTATGGTGAACATCAATGTCAATATACAGCACCCTCTGGTGATGCTTTAGCAGTTCCAGAATGGCCAAGACGGTATTATTGACGTAACAGAAGCCAGATGCCTCAGACTTCTTTGCATGGTGCAGGCCCCCAGCCCAATTCACAGCCATGTCCGTCTGCTGCTTATTAAGTTTCACAGCACTTGCCACAGAACCACCGGTAGACAACTGACAGAACTCAAACAGGCCGTCGAATACTGGACAGTCCTCACCAAGGTTGAATCTCTGCATCTGCTTGCTGTACTCCGACATGTTATCTGGACGGATGGAGTGCAAGAATTTAATGTAGTCGTCACTATGGTACTTGGTCATCTCCTCAGCATTGGCTTTGTGAGGGCGATAGATTTCCATTTTTCGCTAGAGACCATAGTTGAGCAGCAAATTATGAGTGATGCGGATTTGGTGAGGCTTCATTGGGTGGCCTTCTCCGTAGTAGTAATTTCCAACATCCCCGTAGTAGTAGTAACAGACTTTCCTCCGGGTGCCCTGCGTCTGCGCCATCTTGCTCACCTCCCATCCCTACCGTCAGTCGGTCCCTCCCCAAGTATTTCTTTTGACCACAGTTAAATGAAACTAGAAATCACTAGAAGAAAAACTAGATAATTCAAAATATTCTGAAATAAAACAACACATTACTGAAAAACGAATAGGTCAAAGTATAAATAAAAATGGAAATTAGAAAATATATGGAGGCACAAATAAATGAAAACCCAACATACCAAAACTTACAGGATGCAGAAAACACAATTTTTAGAGAAAAGTTTGTAGAGATAAATACCTACATTATAAAAGAGAAGGGATCCGAAACAATCTGACTTTTAACTAAAGTAACTAGAAAATGAAGAAAAAACAAAACCCAAAGTCACAGCAGAAAAAATAAAAATAAAAATAGTAGCAAAAATAAACTAATTAGATAATAGAAAAACAATTAAAAAGTCAATGAATCTAAGAGGTAGTTTTGAAAATATAAATAATATTAACAAACTCTTAGACTAAGATAAAAAAGAAAATTATCTTAAGTAAAATTAGAA